>NC_142388.1:14711942-14726942 GCF_059441005.1 Hippichthys cyanospilos | reverse complement strand
CCAAATTCCATTATTTGGTTTGAATCAGGATGGACACATAACTCTTGGACCTTCACCCCGAGTGACAAAAAATGTGGGCACCAAGTGGAGGAATAAATGCAAAACCCATAACAGCAATTTTCTTTTTATCAAATGAGCTAATGAACACATATCAAAACGCATTGCAAAGAATACTTTTAATATTAATGACAGTATATAGCCATTTTTTTTTCAAAGAAGATAATTGTAAGTGTATACAGTACTTCTGGATCTAATTTTTTTAGTTTTTTTTTTTTTTTTTTTTTACACACTGTAACACCTTATTGTTCCTTTTGTTTAGACTTGGAAACAGGGTATACTCAGTATTTTTATATATGAAGGAAACATCCCAAAGGTGTATTTTCTATTGACAAACTGGGAGGGTTATCTGAAACTTATGTACTGCTAAAATACTGTACATTCTTTTGTGTTAAAACACATTTGGACACATTCAATTGGAATCTTTGTGATTGTGCAAAACTGCTATTTTTCTAAATAGAACACTTGGACTCTTTGTCGTAGTAGCAATACCATAAGAGTATTTATCACAAAGACTCAATTAAACCAAGCCCTCCCAATCGTAAAACTATGTTTAGCCATAATTTTGCCCAAATTTTATATGCAGTGTGGTGGGAGTATTTCAGCTGTTAATAGGACAAAATGAGAACAAAAGGTGGCCTTTAAAAGGTGTTTGACATATACTGTACGAAATATATATATATATATATATATATATATATATATATATATATATATATATATATATATATATATATATATATATATATATATATATATATGAAATATATATATATGAAATATATATATACTGTATATGAAATAAATATTGAACATCACCCATTTCCTGAGTAAATATATTTCTAAAGTGCTATTGACTTGATTTTTTTTTTGTTTACAAGTTGTGTAACAACTTATGCAATTGACATTTGCAACGAAATAAAAAAACAAATGGCCATACATTGAATTATCTGCAATAATATGAAATAACACAGGAAATAAGTATTGGACACATTTGCTGAAATGTATTTAGTGCTTTGTACAAAAGCTTTTGCTGGTAATTACAGCTTCAAGATACCTCCTGTATCTGTATCTTCATTCTGACAGATGGCAGCAGATTCTGATTAATAATATCCCTGTACATTTGCCCATTCATCTTCCCTTTATTTATACAGAATTTTCCGGTACCTTTTGCTGAAAAGCAGCGCCACACCATGATATTTCCACCCCTAAACTTTACAGTAGGTATGGTGTTTTGGTGGTGATGGGCTGTGCCGTTTTTCCTCCAACATGCCGAGTATGATCGTGTCCAAACAGCTCAATTTTGGACTCATTTGATCAGATTGTATTCTCCCAGTACTTTCCTGGCCTGTCCAAATTCTCAACAGCAAACTTCAAACAAGTTTTAACATAGCATAGTTTAGCAATGGTGTGTTGCGTTCAGAGCATGCATATAGGCCATTGTGGTTGAGCGTATTACTACTAATTTTTTTTCGAAACAATGTACCTAAAATTTCCTTTTTTTTTTTTTTTTTTTTTTTTTTAGCTCACCACAAGTGATTGTTGGCTCTTGAAAAACTCTTCTTACAAATCGTGTCACTCCTCTGTCAGAAATCTTGTGAGGATTTCCTGATCGTGGCTGGTTATGGTGAAATGACCATCTTTCAATTTTCTGATAATGGCTCCAACAGTACAGAAGGATATTTAGGAGTTTAGAAATCCTTCTATACCCCATTCCCTCATTATGTTTAGCAACAATAGTCTTGCTCATATCTTGTGAAAGCTCCTTGCGCTTACCAATCATGGGGTGTTCCTTTTGTGAGACCCTGATAATGTGACTGCCTCTTATAAACTGTCAGTTGGGATTAAACCAACTGGGATGAATTTGCACTTGTTGCTTTCCATTTACTGGTTGATTTTAGCAGGAGTTTTGACAACCCAGGCTTGATATAGAATGCCTTTCTTTCAGGTGTTCAATACTTTTTTCCTGCTCTACTTCATATTTTCGCACATAATTTAATTTATGGTCATTTGTATTTTGACATCTTTGCATATGTCAACTGCACGGATTGTTGCCTATATCTAGTGAGAATATCATATAAATAGCACCTTTAGAAATATATTTACTCAGGAAACGGGTAACGTGTTCAATACTTATTTCGCCTACTGTAACTACGAGTATTTAGGCTTACTACTAAGAATGCTTTCTCGGTGCTTCAGTTTGATTGTGTGTCAATCAAGGTTGGTTGCTGAGACTTCCACTGCGAGAAGCGGAAGTGTGCAAAGAAGCAATGAACTAAACAAAGCAATAATTACCAGGTTTAAAAAGAGAGATTTCTAAGGTGCTAGTTTTGTGTGCTAAAAGGAAAAGACCCTTATGAAAAGCACCATTCAGTTACTAGTAAATTTATATTTTTAGCAAACAAGCATGCTGCCTGATAATCAATACAGAGTTGGGGTGTTAGAATTGCTGACTAAGAATTTAGTTAAATGGTCAGATGTGGAATTTGATGTGCAACATCTGAGGTGATGCGTTTTACACCTGCCAATGATGTGAAATGCATTTACTTTAACCCATGTCACTTTCTATAAGTAATAGAAACGAAAGGCTTTGTGGCAAATAAATGCCGCAAGCTAGTCCGGTACCATCAACTCAAATTTCAAACATTTCTAGTTGCATGTTTCTAAAGTTATCCTGAGAAAGGTAAAAAAAAAAAAAAAAAAAGCATCTTTAACTTTCTTAGATAACTTTTATAGATAATGTTTTTGCACTGACATTGTTTTTTTTACATTTACTTCTTGTATGTATGAACAAGCAACAATCTAAAAAACTATGAGGCCTCCTATTTCTGTAGCACTTTTGCTCTCATATGACTCATTTGAACAACCTGCCGTGTTGAGTAATGATGAGTCTGACAGTTCTTTTAAGTGTAACTGAATAATTAACTTTATTGAAAGTTGTTCAAAAGATGTGTTCACTGAATCCCCCCGTTCCCAATTAAACAAAAATAAATCCAGGAGACATATCTCTCTGACACATTGACAGATAAACAGTACAGTATATCCACCCATTTACTCAGTAAGTCGTTCAAAACTGATGACATACATTTCACTCACTGATTTTTTTTTCGAAAAATAACTTACTAACATGTTTGTGAGTGGGAAATTACGTACCTTCAATCAGTTGTTCATCAACGGCATTTGCGTGGCTTTGCATTCAGTGCCACTCTAGCGCTCACTTTTGATTGATCATAATGAGTGAAGAACGAATCACTTCACTCACATTAGGTTAAAAGATTAATATCTTTAAACAAATCACTCAAGATCAATATAACACAAGTGTTGAGGAATTCAAGAGGTGAGAAAAATACCGTATTTTTCTGACTATAAGGCACGACTTTTTCATCATGATTTGAACGCTGCGGTTTATAGTCCTTATCTGCTGGATTTTCCCACTTGTCAAGCAAATGTGTGTTCAAGGAGTCAGTTCATGGAACAACTATGAAATAGAACTGAAAAGATGTGAATCAATGGCTGTGCTCAAAAAGAATTTTAAAATATATCATTAAAAAATATATTTTTTTAAAATGTCTAAATTGAATAAGATCTTGTATAAAAATTTGTGACATGTAAATTTGACAGACGGTATACTGTATATATGATTGCATTTATAAATTATGGTTGTATATATTATTTATTTGCAGAGTGTGCAATGTTCACGAAAATAATCGATCAATTAAACAATGGGAAACAGAATGGTATCGAAGTATTGATTTTGAGTTTGAACTGCTTTTTAACTCTGCAGTATTCTGTTGGAAATATCCATCCATCCATTTTATATTTATATAAATGTTGGGAGTAAACATTTTCAGTCTGTTCAAGAGAGGATGTTGCAGTGGGGAGACAATTAAAAAAATATATAAAGAACATTTTAAAGTTTCATATTACCACCATATACGTGTGGCTTATAGTCCAGTGCGGTTTATCCATGGCAAAAGATTTTTTTTTTTTTTTCAATTTTTGCTGCAGCGGTTTATATACCAGTGTGGTTTATAGTCTGGAAAATACGGTAACCAGAGGAGGGAAAAAAACAAAAAAAAATGGAGGCTATAGTTTGGAATCAATTCCAACCAAAGATGAGTCACCAAAATAAAATAATATTCATTTATTGCAAAGTAGGCTTGGCATATAAGAGCAGTAGTTTGAATTTTGCCACACTAAAACAGAAAACAATTGTATATGCAAGGACCATCTTGATGTAGGTATATTTGTCTTGGTGCCCCACCTAGTGACCAAATGGCTGATACTCTTTGTATGCTTAAAAACACATGATAGTTAGAGGCTTTCATAAAAGACAAAATTAACACATAGTACTATCAAAAAGGAAAGAAAATTGTGAACTGAACCACTGGAGCAAGTTGAGAGGTGGGCCACGCCTGCGAAGGCACTTCTGTAGAGATGGACGGATCTCGCCTGATTGAAGGAAGCCCTCACCCTAAGGCATCTCCCGAAATCTTGGCATCTTCAAAATGGACATTTGCTCAATATGGCACTGTGTTATTTTTTGCAGCCTGCTGAGCCTGAAAGGGGAATCCTCCTCACTGCGGTCTCTTCTCAAGATTTCTTATTTTTTCTCAGGTGGGGTTTTGAGTTCATACTTGCCCTTCTGGGATATTCGTTCAGTGGATGTTGTTGTGAGTTTTTGGTTTCTGTTGTTTTTTTTTTTCACTTGTGAAGCCCTTGAAGGTGGTTATTAAGGGCTATGTAAATAAACTTGATTTGACTTGTCTATGATACTCGAATATGGCCTGTCACTGAAAACAGTCTATAGTGGCTTGGTTTTACTTGTTCAAATCAGAGGGGAAACGCACCTTCTGCAACTCTGCTCGTCAAGAGGAAGAAGTAGCAGAAGAAGACTAACAGGAAGTTAATGACTTTGTTGGCAGCAAAAAAAAAAAAAAAACAGGCAGCTCTACTCTTGGGTTTACTCATGGAAAATCTCTGAACCATCATCTGTGACTTTTACACGATTACATGTGTAATATACATATAATATGTGAAATAAATGGGAGTTATTGTTCATTTAAAATGGTAATCACTAGCATAGTAATGCTAGTCACAATTGCTAACCATTTGTCAAATTATTCAAATATGAAGTAGATCAAGCATTTCCGCTCACTTCAACGTGTTTCAAACCTTAGTAAAATGTTATTTAAAAAAAAAAAAATCAAATAAAAAAATCAATCATTCTTATTTTGATCTGCACATGATTTGATGGAATAATCAACAGGGTTAGGGTGAGGGTTAGGATTAGATTTGATAGTAACAGCCCTAGATTGAAGCAAAATGCACATAAACACAGGGAAAACATTTATTCCAGAGAAATGCTCAAATGACAAAGCTAAAACCATAAAATACAATTTTTATTATTAAATATCCAGTTTGGGTCAATGATAAATGCATTCTAATCATCCATAATATAGTTATAGGGTAACATTGACAGTATATGGAGCAGAGCCACAATTGTGACAAACATCTATTGGAATGGTGTTTGTATTCTTCTAAATGCATTGATTTATAAAGGTCCTTTTACTTTCAGCTATTCTTTGTACAGTACGGTATGGCAGATGAGTGATTGGCATGTCTGCCTCACAATTCTGAGGTCCTCTTCTGGCTTTCCTGCATGGTGTTTGCAATGTCCCTGTGCCTGCTGCGTTTTCTCTCAGTACTCGGGTTTCATCCCACATTCCCAAAAAACATGCACAGTAGAAAAATACTACTATTTCGCAGTACATTTATAACCCCAAAACATACACAGTAGAAACATTAATACTTCTCAGTACATTTATAACCAGATATGATAGTCAACTTTTTCAAGTGAGCTGCTAAACTGAGTGTATGGGCAAAGCATGAAATGTGCCAGTTTATGTACCTCCAAGCATATTTGAAGCATTATCTGTCACAATTGTCACATATTTACAATAGACAGTACTGTATTTTCATTGTATACATGTATGTGAGTTCCCTTTGGTTTTATGCTTGTTGTTAGTCCTCGCAGAAATTTTAACTACCGGGCCCAAATATAAATTGAGCAGAAAGCCTGAAAGTCTCTGTGTGTGTGGGGTTGGGTGTGGGTGTGTGTGCGTGCGTGCGTGTGTGTGCCTCATTAAATGCCAGAAGGATCGAACTTTACAGTATTTTAAGGAGAGGCCTGAACGGCAACATCACCAGAGAGCGCCATGATCTTGTGCGTGAGGGTTTTCAGATAAATGAGTGTGCCTGTTCAGAAAAAGTAGTTATGCTCAAGTACCGGTTATTTGGGTGGATCCGTATTTGTCAGTTATGTGCTCGGGTATATTATTATTATTATTAAGTTTTATGAAGTCCACCAAGAGCAGGCAAGCTTTAACAAGATTGTACGCTAAATTATAAGTCGCAGTTTAATATAAGAACATCATTTTATTTCTTTAATATTAATTGAATATGAGTGAAATACAAAAACATTAAAAATAAAATGCACTCACCGAAATGCCTCTCCCTACTTATTTCTTCTGCTGTTTTCTTTGTCTTTATCAGACACTGACAAGGCTGAAAAACTTTAAAATCCAAAAGTAAAAACTTTAAAATCACAAAATTTCTAAGAGGTTTTACCTGACATGTTTCGGCGTTATCTTTAGCCTTCTTCACCTTCGTCACCTGATGGTACCGTGACTCCTAGTCAACTGATGTTTTAGTCAAAGCGTGACTCACCTGTCAGATTTTTTGACAGGAGGGTCACGCCTACTGCTGCCAGTTTGCCTCCTCCATGCTACTCCAGGTAGTGGAGAGCATGTAAGCTCCCTCATCCCTGTTTATGGTCCTCAAGCCCCGCTTCCTGTCGATCTCACGCTCCATTCTACCCTCACTCGTGAACAAGGCCCAGATATACTTGAACTCCTCCACTTGGGGGAGGACCTCGTCCCCGACCCGGAGAGGGCATTCCTCCTTGTGCTCCTTGTTGTGTAATGTTTATAAATGTCTACCCAATGAACCTGATCTGGTTAGGATGCCTCCTGGACTCCTCCCTGGTGAGGTGTTCTGGGCATGTCCCACCAGGAGGAGTACCCCAAGGACGACCCAAGATGTGCAGGAGAAACCGTGTCTCTCAGGTGGAAGATAATGGATGGCGGAAGATAATGAATGGATGTTTACACAACATTCAATATTTCTATATGGTTTACAACACTGAGGAACATAGCTGATGGGCTATTACCAATAATAAATGTTTGTCCACAGTAAATAATCATAAAAAAAGCATTATAAGTGGTTGTCCATCAAAAAATAGTAGGCAAAAAGAGCCCTCTTTGGGGATTACATTAGATATCTGTTCACAAAAATAAATCATTAACTTGACAGGTAATCTGGGTCCATTGATCCTTAATGACGAATAAAATAAATGGATTTAGGATTCCCTCGGCTTGACGCGGGTCACCTGGGCCCCCACTCTGGAGCCAGGCCTGCAGGTGGGGCTCGCTGGCGAGCGCCTGGTGGCCAGGCCTGCACCCATGGGGATTGGCCTGGCTCAGCCCCAAGAGGTTATATGGGTCCCCCTTCCCATGGACTCACCCTAACCCTGTGGGAGGGGCAATAGGGGCCGTGTGCAGTGTGAGCTGGGCAGCTACCAGAGGCAGGAGCCTTGGCACTCCAATCCCCAGCTACAGAAGCTAGCTCTTGGGACATGGAATATCACCTCTCTGGCAGGGAAGGAGCCTGTTCAGATATTTTTGTTTGGCCTCCGAAAGGGCGAGGCAGGAAGCAAACGGGGGATATAAATCGTGTTTATATTTTTATTTTATTTATTAAGACACACCGGTCATAAACCTGAATGGGGAAAATCAAAACAATGTCACATTCATACGGTACTTAGTACACTAACAAAATACCTATGTATACAAGCATAGTCTAACTTAAATGCAAACGAGCTCAGTGGTCATTGTGGCAGAAAAACAATTTACCTCCGCTTGCACTACAACTGCGTCAAATAACAAATGTGGTAACAAACGGCCGATTGTGTATTTCAGTGCCGGTAGCTTGCATCGAGCAAATAAAAGCATTTCATTCGTCACCTACCAACGGGCTTTGTGCTCCTGCTTGCTGGTTCAGTGACGGCGAGTGACAATTGACAGATGTTGTACACCTGTCACTTGTAACCTCCGCCACGCGCAGGCGCACATCTTCACCACGCTGGCGGTGGAAGTAACTAAATACATGTCTTTCAATGTGTTTTTTTTTTCGTGATGCACTCTGAGAAATTATTGCTTCAGTCCATAATTCGAATGTCTTTACACCTCCCACTTGGCCGACCGATCAACGATCCAGGGAGGGCACGATCGTTTGAAATGTCCCAAATGGTTGTCCACATCTTGGACGCTCTAATCTAAGGAGGTAGGCTCCATCACCTTTCCTCCTGCTGAGTG
Organism: Hippichthys cyanospilos; assembly: GCF_059441005.1. NCBI lineage: Eukaryota > Metazoa > Chordata > Actinopteri > Syngnathiformes > Syngnathidae > Hippichthys > Hippichthys cyanospilos. Next base: position 14,718,450 of record NC_142388.1, on the reverse strand, counting down.
TAGGTTTGCCCTTAAAGCACTCAGTTACCTCCCAGGGTTACTCACTAGCTAAATCAGGTGCTCCAGAAATCATAGTCTTTGAGTAACCAAGGTGAGGACTTGGCATTATTCCTGTAGATCTTGACTAGTTGACTTCTTGTTGGTCCCCAATGGGGATTAACACTATCAGCCTCCGTACATCCCTGTGGACGGTGATTGTCGAGGGTATGGGTGAACCCCCTTTCTGGGCTCTGGATACAATGGGAGCAAGATGGTTCATACAAGTCCTTATGTCCGCATCTCAGACAATTCCGATTGTCTGGATGTGTCACAACAACATGCCCGAGTCGGAACTGCCCCCTCAGAGCAATTTGGTCGGCAATCCATACTATGTCTCCAACCTTGATGTTTCTCTCAGTTCTCTGCCACTTGTGTCGGATAAACAAGTTGGGCCCTGCTAGTTCAATCCACCTTTTCCAAAACTTGTCAACTTCAGCGTAAATATCTCTCAGTCTTTGCCATGGGCGGGTTTCCAGGTCGATCCCCTGTAAGTCTCCTCCTTGCCCGGTGCGGCGAAGAATAAGGGAATTAGGTGTTAGATATTCTACTACATCCTCTTGTGCCCTGGCATCGATGGGTCGTTCGTTGGTCAAATTGGCTGCAGAGTACAGAAGTGTTTGGAATTCCCCCCAGGTGTAGTGGCCGGTTGTTCCACAGAGGGAGCTGAGGGCCCTTTTGATAAGCCTGAAAGCTGCCTCGGCTGGCCCATTTCTATGCGGAGCATCAGCATGGTGAAAGTCCCATTGCCACACTGTTCTATTTCTGGCAGCCATATCCTCTACAGATGCCTTTTGTAAGCAAGCCAGGTGCCTGTGTAACTTCCTGAGAGCATCTCTAGCACCCACGAAGTTTGTGCCCCTGTCAGACCATAACCTTTTAGGGTCCCCCCTCAAAGCATTTAACCGGGCATATGCTTGAAGAAAGCTCTCAGAGGACTGGTCATCTACAATATCCGCATGGACGGCTCTAGAAGCCATGCAGCAATAGACAGAAGCCATGCAGCAATAGACAATTCCCCAGACCTGTTTTCTTGTTCTTTTCTTCACAGAATCCCTAACCTCAAAGGGGCCAAAAAGGTCCAGGTTAGTGTATTCGAAGGGACTCGCTCGGCTGGTACGCACTAGTGGAAGGGTGCTCATCACTTGCTGGCACAGTCGAGCTCTTCGCGTCTTGCAAGTACCGCATTCATTTATCACTTTCTTGACAACTCTGCGACCTTGTACCACCCAGAGCCAGAGGTGCTGAGTGCGGACCGGAAGTTCCGACTAGATCAGGGGTGCATACACTTTTCCAGCATGCGAGCTACTTATAAAATGACCAAGTCAAAATGATCTACCTACTATAAATTTGCAAAACATATATTTATTTATAAAAATATTGAGAATTCTTTATATGAACCATATATGTTGGTGTACCTTGCATAACTACATGAATCCATATTGCTCAATACAACTCTGTGCATTTTTTTTTCATTACCTTACTCTGATGACTTGCACTGAATGGAATCAGCCAGGGATGTATAGTCCGGACAGTAGCTGCTGACAGCCAGCCTCAAGCACACTTCCAAATGATCATCAGTCATGGTGGAACGGTACTTGGACTTAATGATCTTCATGTGGGAAAAGGCTGACTCACATAAATAAGTGGAGCCGAATAATGCAGTCAAGGAGGTTGCACATTTTCTCATGTTGGGGTACTTTTCCTCTGTGAGTAAGTTCCAAAATTGTCCATGAGCTCTGGACTTCAGCTCAATGTCGGCTTGTAGTGTCAAAATCTCATCCTCCACTCCAGATGAGTTCAGGTGAAACAGTGTTGCAATTTTTGATGCAAGTGAAACAACCTCAGCATCTTCCCGAAAAGGGTAGCACATGAATGTAGCAACAGGCTCAAGTAAAGCAAAGTCTTGAAAACGTTTGTCAAACTCTGATAAGCAATTGTCAATCTGTTTTGTGTAGCGTACACTGTCAAATTGCACACATGACTTCCCCTGCATCTCCAGCTCTGATGTGAGGTTCTGGAAGTTTGCCAAATTCTGGTGCTGGAGCTTTGAGGAGAGATGTTGCATTTTTCGTTTGAAAGCATTAACTGAGCTTATCATATTGATCACAGTTTTGTCTTTTCCTTGCAGCTCCAGATTAAGGTCATTCAGCATGTTGGTCAGATCGGTTAAAAATGCCAAGTCCAGCAGCCACTGGTCGTCACTTAGTTGGTTATATTCTGCATGTTTAGCTTCACAGAAAAAAACCTTAATCTCCGGACAGAGGTCTCGAAATCTTTGCAGGAATTTCCCTCGACTAAGCCACTTGACATCAGTGTGCAGCAATAACTCAGAGTGGTCACCATCAGCGTTATCCAGATGTGCACGGAATAGACGTCTTTGAAGAGATCTGGCGCGAATAGAACAGGCGATCTTCGTTGTCACATCCATTATTTCTTTCATGTTGAGCATTTTTGCGCATAACGCTTGTTGGTGTACGATGCAGTGGTAATTAAGGAAGTCTGGGAAAGCATCGTCCTCCCTGCACTTGGCAATAAACCCATTCGAGCGGCCAACCATCGCAGGCGCTCCGTCCGTGGTGATGGACACTATTTTGTACACTGGGAGCTGGGTTTTCTCAATAAAGTTTTTAAAAGACTGAAATATGTCTTCTCCTCGCGTGTGTTCTTTCATGGGCAGGATTGTTAACAGCTCCTCTCTTGTGCTCATATCAGTAAACACCATCCGAATAAAAATGCACAACTGGGCTGTGTCACTCACGTCTGTAGACTCGTCCAACTGCAGAGAGAAACACTCGCAATCTGTGATGTCCTTCCAAAGTTGCTTAGTCAAATCCTTAGCCATGGCTTCACTGCGTCGTGTAACTGTAGTTCTTGATAGCTGGAGAGCTCTTATCGAAGATAGTATTTCAGTTTTGTTTTTAAAGTCTTTGAACAGCGAGTCAGCTGCTTCAACAAATGCCTCTTTTACCATTTCTCCGTCTTGGAAGGATTTCTTGTTCTTAACGATTAAGTGACTCACCCGAAACGAAGCTTCGGTGGCTGCCTTTGCTTTTGAAGTTAGCTGTGAGAAAAATGACTGCTGTCCAGACAACTGGGATTTTAGTTCTTTCACCTTTCTCCTTCTCAGCTCGCTTTTCGGAGGGAAGTCAGTATCGTAGTTTTTATGAACAGTCCGAAAATGCCGCTCCACATTTCCCTTTTTCGGTATAGCGATGACAGACTGGCAGATGAGGCAAACGCACTTTGAAAATGACATAGTGAAGAAAAAGTCCACCTCCCATTCCGTATGGAAATGGTACGTTTTTGGCTTTTTACTTGGTCCAGCTCCCTCACTCATTTTTATATCCTTACGTTTAGAATAAATAAATTAGAGGCTAACTCACTAGCTTGCGAGAACGTGCCGTTATGTGCGCATGTGCAGTGACCCCTCTGTCAGAAAAGGTCAGATTGGTCAGACCGACCTCCCCCCATATGCCAATAAAGTAACAAATTTCAGAGTGAAGACGGATCATAGGCTGACGTCTACGTTTTAATGCCATGCGATCGACCCACAGTACCTTCGCGATCGACCGGTAGATCGCGATCGACGTATTGGGCACCCCTGGACTAGATATTGACAGACTCACTTTCATACACAGCTTGGACTCTGATACCAGTCCTCTCGAGAGGGGTTGGACTCTCTTCCACTCTGGATTTGCCAGCGGTGAGAAGCGCAGAGCAGGTGTGGGCATACTTATTGCCCCCCAGCTCAGCGCCTGTACATTGGGGTTTACCTTAGCGGACAAGAGGGTTGCCACCCTCCGCCTTTGGTTGGGAAGATGGGTCCCGACCGTTGATTGTGCTTATTCACCAAACAACCGTTCAGAGTACCCATCCTTTTTGGAGTTCTTGGAGGGTGTGCTGGAAAGCGCATCCTCTGAGGACTCCCTCGTTCTGCTGGGGGAGTTCAATGCTCATGTGGGCTATGACTCTGAGACCTGGAGGGGCGTGACTGGGAGGAATGGAACCCCCTGATCAGAAACTGAGCGGTGTTTCATGATTGGACTTTTGTGCTCGTCATGGATTTTCCATAACGGACACCATGTTCAAGCATAAGGATGTTCATATGTGCACTTGGCACCAGGACACCCTAGGCTGCAGTTTGATGATTGACTTTGTGGTCGTATCATCGGATTTGCATGTTTGCGGTTGCATGTTTTGGACACCCAGATAAAGAGAGGGGCAGAGCTGTCAACTAATCACCACTTGGTGGAGTGTTGGCTCTGATGGTGGGGGAGGATGCCAGTCAGACCTGGGGGGCCCAAACATATCATGAGTGTCTGCTGGGAATGTCTGGTAGTGTCTCCTGTCAGGAGGAGTTCCAACACCCACCCCTGCAGAATTTTTCCCACGTCATGGGAGTTCGCCCATCCACTCTACATGTGTTTTGTGGACTTGGAGAAGGCATTCGATGTTGTCCCTCGGGGAGGTTTGTGGGGGGTGATTCTGCAGTACAGGGTACCGAACGCCCTGATATGGGCTGTTCGTTCCCTGTACCACAGATGTCAGAGTTTGGCCCGCATCGCAAGTCGAACCCAATTCCAGTGGGGGTTGGAACTGGATGGAGTGGCTGGGGAGAGGTAAATGTCTGGGCTTTCCTGCTGAGGTTGCTGCCCCCGCAACCAAACACCAGATAAGCAGAAGAAAATGGATGGCTGGATGGTAATCTAGGTTTTTAAAATAATAAAACAGAACAACCAACTGAAATAAAATTTGTTTTATGAACTTATATTTTCTTGAAATATTTCATTAATTCAATAATGATTTTTCCATTATGTTTGCTTGTTTTATTTAAAATTTCAACTACGCTTGGAGTCAATTAGAGTACCCCCCATTTCCGAAGACCTCAATTATAAACAAACTGGACGGGTCCTAAAGGAACCTAGAAAAACTTCATACAATTGTCCCGCATGGCAGCCTCTCTTTCTGGTGAATTTAAATGAGTTGTCTGCCTTCCATCCCACGACGGCACATAGCGGTGCAAAATGCTATCTCTGGGCTAGTCAAGGTGAATAGCGAGTCAACTAAAAAGGAGGAAAAATTACATTGAACTTTTTTTTTTAAATGACAGCACTAATTAAAGAAAACTGAAAATAGGAATCAAAAAAGTAAAACTAATAACTATTGAAAAGTCGTATACCAATCAATAGAGTTCTAACAAGCAGCAATAAGGGAAGAGCAGAACAAGAAGAAATGCCAGGAAACCAGCAGAGCTTATAGGGGAAAAAAGTAGCACTAAAATAGCAGAGAATGCAAAACAGCAAAGACAAAAAAACAAACTGGTATCTTTCTGGTGTGGCGGCAGGGCTGAAGTCTCCCAGTTAGCAGATGCTTGTTCTTCCTCCCCAAATGAGACAAACAAAGCAAAACTCAGGATCTGAACACTGGTATATGTCTCTTCAATACCTTCTTTTGACTGAAAACCATCCCACCATCTCTTCCAATGGTGGCTATTTTTTATTTCAATTTAACAGTAAAAGCATTTTGAGGACAAAAACACTTCAAATATATTTATAATTGAACAGAGTCAAATAGAAAGAAAGGGGTACTCCATGCAAAACAATGATATATCTCTTACTGGAGCAATTTCAGCTAAAGTGGGCACTCTTTCTTGTGTGCGATGCATTAGCTCCTCAATAAATGATTGATAAATATGAAGCCCACTCGCCTCAGTGATTCCAGTAAAATGAACAAAAGCAAGTAAGTGAAGATGGAGAAGCACACCTTTGCAGCTATTCTTTCAGCAGTATATTTCAAATGGACTAAGATGGACATGTTTAGTGCTGTGTCTTGGCAGGGCTGAACATAGACTTGTAAATGTATAAGAGCAGGCTGCACTGCAAGGATTTCAACAATGATGAAGTGGGTCCTCTTGGGCATTAAAATGCATAGTTCAGCCATCCTTTAGACAATACTTCTAGCTCTTGGCCCAAAAAAAAAAAAACCTTTTTCAACTTTTCACTAGGGTTTTTGCTATTAAGTGCTGCCATTTTTACCATGTATGTTTTTTTCCCCCAAATGTTATCAGATATGAATAGTCCATTTGCTTCCCATCATTTGGAAAGTGCAATTAATCTTTAATATCCCTCTTACCTATTTTCAGTTCAGGTATAAAACACTTTTAATAGCCCGATAATAAAAAAAAAAAAAAAACGTATAAAAAAAAAAACGTATAGTGTAAAATTGACTAGTTCATTGTTTGGAAACCAATAGTTTGAGTGTCTGAACGGTCACCCCACCTTTCACATGTGGAATTATACAAAAAACATCTTTTGTCAGTTGTCCATTAAATAAGAAGTGAGGATCTTGATTCACATGACTGAAGTTGACTAAAATCAATAATAATGTCTTGCAACCTCCTTGGCAAAAATTTAGCATGGCAAATACTCAACCTTGACTTGTATGGAGTGAGATGACTTAAAAAGAATTG
>NC_142388.1:14634442-14706942 GCF_059441005.1 Hippichthys cyanospilos | reverse complement strand
AAAAAGGAGGGGAACAAGAAAACTCTAGCTTTGTCCATGTGTTATTGGTTGCAAAATCGAAAGTGACAACTTACCCTATGTTGGGACAAGAGGTCATATGTTCACTTTTCCTATTTGATCACTTTTAACGCTGAAGTGACACAAAATACAAAAAATGGTATGAATTTAAAAAAATGTACCTAAGACTTTGGTCTTTCATCTAGTACACAGTTTGTTTATACATGATGTATTGATACCAAGAAGTATATCTAAGTGTAAAAAGTGTGCCAACTAGCCCCGGTCTCACCTATCTGTGCAGGTGTGATGACAATGGATCTTTCTAACAATCCAAACAACAAAAGCATAAAGTTTGACTTAAACTGCACAAGCAGTTCGGCCAATCATCAGTTGATGACCTTAGGAAACTGCCCATGAATGCTGCAAAGTTGATGTTGAGATCACGATTATTGTAAAAGAAATATGAAGGTGAAATATGTCTAAAGCACAGCAAGCCTCCACTAAATCCTGTTGTCGGTCTGCCCATGCAGTCTCGCTACAACGAGACTATAGCACAGGACCTAAATGAATTTGAAAAAAAAAGTGTGATTCTTTCACATTGATCATTTCAAATGTTTCAATACTAGGAGCATTGTTACCTAGGGTTGCACAATTAATCAAATTTTAATCGGGATCACAATATTGGCTGCCACGATTAAATAAGATGATCCTCAGTGATATTAACATTTAAAAAGCCGGCTACCTAGACATGTCAAATCAAGCATTTTGTCATCCTACCGCCAGGGGACAAACGCAAGGTTAAGAGTTCATTAAGCTTAAGAAATAGCCTGAGAGCAAATCATGCAGCAGCGGAAAGAAGGAAGGCAGCAAGGCTTGGTTCATGCGAGATTCACACAGCTCCAGACATTAAACAACGTCAATTTGGCAAACATGACCTTTGCGCGGCATCTGCTCGTCCAGATTTTCTTGCTTGCCTTACGGAATTTCTTTACGGCTCATAAAACATGGTGGACAAACTATCGCTTGTGGAGATTTGCCGATAGAAACACCTGATTAGGCTGAAAAAGACACTACGGTGACCTAACTACCATAAGCAACACCTGTCAAGCACGCCCACTAAGGAGAGATGAATAGTTAATATATAACTAATAAAATTTAAAAAAATGTAAACGCTTGGAAGATGCTGAAGTTGGCTTCACGGCGCCCTCCACAGATTTCAGTTTTCACTTCCACCTTAAAAGCCTTTAGATGGCAATGTTTACCACATGTTTGCATGACAAAAGCCTCTGCTATTTAATCACCTTAATATATTATTTATCAGTGTGAAATGGCACTGAGTTTCTCACCTGATTCCTAAAATATACTATTAAGTGAAACCCATTTTGAAAAATCCGATTGGAAAACAAATTTAGTACATTCAGTTTGAAATAACTGAAAATGACATTTTGACTGCTAAGTGATTAAAAATTGCTTAAAAGTAAATAATCTGCTTGGTTATAAATAAGCTTCTTTTTTTTCATTGGTTTGCACTCAAGTAAGTTAGCTGTGTTGCCCTGTGTGCCAGGTTTTTGCAATGTCCTGGGTGAATGTTTTAATTTTTATTTATTTTAATTTTTTATTTTTATTATTTGTAAGTATCAAGCCTTGAAGCCTTGTTTATAAACTGCTTGTTTAAAAAAAAGGCAATAAATAGACATGTTTGATTAAATATGATGAATAATTGTGATTAATAATTGTGATTTAAATATTGACCAAAATAATTGTGATTATTATTTTGGACATAATCGTGCAGCCATTTCGCCCCCCCCCCCCCCCCCTTATTTGCAAGAGCATTGTTTCAGCCTGTACCAGTTGGTTTGTGAACAAAATCCAAATCTTTCTCCCATTTTAGTGGAAGACACAACTCTCACTGTTTGGGTGGGACAACATATCAAAAGCCTTGCACACCGAAAAGAAAGCTTTCACTGAGGCAGAATGTTCAGAAAAAATAAAGAGAACCATCAGGAAGATAATTCGTTTAAGTGACGAGGGGTATGGAATGGGACACAAGGTGTTTTACAAGGAAAAAGACAATGTTGAATGGAAAGGACATTGAGTTGTAATAGGACAAAAAGGGCTTTTGGTATTTGTATGTCATGGGACTGTTGTCAGATTAAGAAAAGCTCATGTTGACCCAAGTGAAGAAGTTGTTGCTTCACTCAAAGTCACCTCAAGAAAAGGACATGGGTCAAAATCATTTAAGTTACTTGTGTCAGAAACAGTGTACTGTACACTTCAAATCAGCTGTTCTTTAGGGGACAGAGCTGTCTCGTGAAATCAAGTTCAACCTTCTCATTGATTCAAACGTGAAGGCAAACTATGGAAATTGAATAAATGTGTCTATGAACTAGCTGATGCTTCCCTCTACTGGTATAATAAAGTACAAGCCACACTACTGGAGCCCAAATATCTCAAGTAAAAAGCATGCTGTTTTCCATCGGTAAAATGAACATGGCTGAGTCACTTTAGGCATCTTCGATTGTTATTTGGGGTGCCTCCCACACTTTTTCCATAAAAGTTCACCACTTCAAGACTGCGTTATAAGTAGGACAAGAGGAGGAACATAATTGATTTTGCTATGTGGGGATGGATGTTGCTACTGTGAAAGGAGGAATGGACATGCAACAGGATGTCTACGTACAGAATCTTGAGCCTATTGTCATGAACTCATCAAGAGTTTTGGAGCATAATTGTCCAAGATGGACCTCATTGTGCTGATGGCGAGAGAAGGTAAATTCTCACCAATCAGCTGGCAATTGAAGAGGATCAGGAAAGTGGTTTTGAGCACACTTGAGGCAGTGACACTTGCATTCACTGATGGAATTGTTAAAGCCATCTTTCTGTCCTCCCCCCAAACTAAGTACATGAAATGTAGGAACAAATGGTACCTTATCAGTGATATGTGTCAGTGACAACTACATGTTTGTGGATTCCATCAAGTCAACAAGATTTATAATAGAAAAAAATGACAGACTAGGAAAAAAAGCACTTTTAAAGAACTACCCCAAAAGCAAAAGGATCCACTCAACATGTCTTCTGGTCAGCTAACAGCGACATAAGAACAGCTGGTAGATTGTCTGACAAAGAGGGGAGCCTCTTCTTGCTGCTTCTGAAAGCAGTTAAGGATGGAAAGTGAGGATGAGTTAAAAAAAAAAAAACTGTTAAATGAAATTAGATTTAAAAAATAAAATGTTAATGGTTGGTATTGTTTTGAAATTGGGTGGCTCAGTGGAAGATTGGTTAGCACGTCCGCCTCGCAGTTCCAAGTCCCGTGTTCAATTCCAGCTTGCTAAGGCACTCCTGTGAGGAGTTTGCATGTTTTACCCGAGGCTGCGAGGGTTCTCTCCAGGCACTTGGGCTTCCTTCCACATTCTACAAACATGCATGGTTACGTGTATGGTTGTGGAGGTGTGTGGTACACGTCCTGAGGGCCATTGTTTGGGGACCACTGATTTACAGCATTTTAATGTAGAAAACGTCTGTGGACTGTCGAAATCTATAAAAACGTGTTTGTATGTAATTTTGACACCCTAAATGGAATGAGTTTAGGCCTGTTTTATATATACGAAACTGTTCAAAAATATTGCCTCAATAACAAGTGTGCATGAAAAGATTATTACAGCTTTTGAAGCACATTTAGATAATGGTTTTGCATTGTGGGATCGTACAAATGTGTCATTGTTTTTGAATTCAGGATTTTTTTACGCCATGGCAAATGCACCCAAAATAGTGGTGCGGTGTTGCTCTCACAGTGCAAAACAATCATACGAAAATGCTTTGGAAGCTGCAATTAATGTTTATATGCAAATTCACAGGACCTTTAATTTGGGTCAACAATTAAAATAATCTGTATGAAAATGATATTTAAAATATCGTTTATTTTATCAAATGTATTAAAATATAATATATAACGCCTATTATATTTTCGGTTGTGACAACTGTTTTTTTCTTCTTTTTTTTAAATTTTGGGGGTGCGCATGACGACATATTTGGGGATTAACGGAACCCGATATGATGGAGCCCTTTAGCAAAGAGTGTCGTTAAAATCGGGGGAAAACAATAACAAATGCAAGTGGGCGCAGTATTGTGTGAGACGTGTCTTACTGGCTTGATGAAGAGTTCCGGGTTGACAGCTCTGAAAAGTGCGGTGGTCTCTGCACGCTTCAATCCGGACGTTCTATTGTTTGTTTCAACCCCCTTCTTTACTTTACTGTCTTCTTTATTAGATATCATGATCGTTACTTCGCTGTTAAACAAATTTCTTGACTAACTGGCTGTTGTCGTCGTTTTTCATCTTCTTCTATAAAATGATAAACAACACGCTGAATGGGATTTGCGCCAGCTATCGGAATGGAGTGTGAAGTGTAAAAAGGAACATAGAATTTGAAAAGGGGTTGTCACCACACGCTGAGACTGACTTGCACTGGCAGACAGGAAGTGGCGGGATGCACTACAAATTAAGAGCAAACCACTCAGACTCAAAAACCAGTGGTATGTTTCAGAAGGTTCCTTACTTTTGGACATACTAGAAAAAACAAAACCTGAAATTGAAAATTTGTTTTGTGCTTGAAAAAAATCTCAAATTGATTTTTTTTCTTGTTCTTGAAACACTAAAATTGAATTGTTGTGTTTATCTTGATTTTTGAAAAAAAAAACAATTTAAAAATAAGTGCATGAAATGTTTTATTTGTTATATATAATTTGGATTCACTTAGGTAATACTTTTGAACAACTAATTTATACTCAGTTTTTGTTATGTCTCCGTCTTACTGTTCTTATGTCTGTTTTCTGCAGTAGCGGCGACCTTCATATATGAGGGTGCGGAACCACTGGCCGTCTATGGAGTAAGATCGCTGTCAAAGAGGCGTATGCATGTTTTCAGATTTGTATCAGTGTTTTCAGATTTGTACCCGTGTTTTACCATTCGTACAAGTACGACTCTCGTGAGACACGTATGTGAATCTTCCTTTGGATGCCTGGAACTGCCTTTGCACGCATAGATCTATGGAGTAAGATCACTGCCAAAAAGGCGTATCCGTGTTTTCAAATAGACGTATGCGTGTTTTCAGATTTGTGTTTGTATTTTCAGATTTGTACCACTGTTTTACCACTCGTATGAGTACGACTCTCGCGAGACACGTACGTGAATATTCCTTCGGGCGCATGGAACTGCCTTTGCATGAATGAATCTATGGAGTAAGATCGCTGTCAAAAAGGCATATACATGTTTTCAAAAAGACGTATGCGTGTTTTCAGATTTGTATCCGTGTTTTCAAATTTGTATGTGTTTTCAAATTTGTCACAGAACAATCACAGAATGAAGCTTACCGTTACGCTACGGAAATGGACGGAGCTTCGGGCAATTCAGGTGAAGAGCACAGTTGATTACACAACTGTGCCACGGGGTTATTTGCCAACAGTTATTTAGCATTTCTTTTAACAATTTCTTCAAAGAAGAAAAGGCGACATGGGGGTATCAATGGCCAGATTGCTGCGTTAAATTACGCGATTTATTGCTCGATAATGGCCACCTGAATTGCTGCAAAGGCGTTGGATGGCTCGCAGATCAACTGATATTGTCTGGTTTCTTGATGTGATGTCATCTCAATTTGCATATCCAACTCTAACCCAAAAGCAGATCCATGCGTGCAAAAGCAGAGCCATGCGTGCAAAGGCAGATCCATGCGTGCAAAGGAAGATTCGTGCATCCAAAGGAGAGATTCTTGCACGTGTCTCGCAAGAGTCGTACTCATACGAGTGGTAAAACACGGATACAAATTTGAAAACACGAATACAAATCTGAAAACACGGATACGTCTTTTTGACAGCCATCTTACTCCATAGATCCATGCGTGCAAAGGCAGAGCCATGCGTCCGAAGGAAGATTCACGTACGTGTCTCGTGAGAGTCGTACTCATATGAGTGGTAAAACACGGATACAAATCTGAAAATACGAATGCAAATCTGAAAACACGAAGGCAAATCTGAAAACACGAAGGCAAACAGAAGGCAAATCTGAAAACACGAAGGCAAATCTGAAAACACAGATACAATCTGAAAACATGCATACGTCTATTTGAAAACACGAATACAGCTTTTTGACAGCGATCTTTCGCCACCTGACTTCCATTTGTCATCATGGGGTTTTTAAGTGTAGCTGGAATGACGGCGGATTCTTCCACGCAACTGGCTGTGTTCGTCCGTTTGCTGCTCATGCTATACGAGTTTTTGTTCTTGTTTGAATTTTTCCAGAATGAGTGTTTTCCGAGAATCTTTCAGCTGTTACTTTGCGTCGTTCTCCTTTGTAGTGAATGGTTGATGAGGCAGTATGGAGCGTGTTGGCACACTGACACAGTTGATACTGTGTAAAGATTGTGTCAACAAATACTGACACCTGCTGGACGTTAAAATTCCCCGCAGGCAACCCACTGACCAAGTGAATACCAGGGGTGTCAGTAGACCTCACAAATGAGAAATTATAACAGATCATTATAAATTATTAAATGCAATTAATGAGCTAATGTCAATTTTAATAAACCTTTTAGGTAGATGTAGTGAAATGCAGTGGCGGTCCGTGCATTTCACACTGAGGCCTTCAGTGATTGGACCATTCACGCATGCACACACACATTACTGGGCTATGCAGCCTATTTTTCAGAGCATTAAACATCAATAAACGCATATCAGCAATTAAAATGTATCATTGTACGTACAAAAACTTACAATAAGTAATAATAATTTCGAATTAGTTGTCCATGAAGTTCACGAAGAGCAGGCAAGCTTTAACAAGATTGTAAGCTAAATTACAAATGACAATTTGTATAATATAAGTGTCAGATCAGGGCATGGTGAGTTGGGAGGAGGAAGGAAGGGGACCCAATGCAGGAAAACAGAAATATGTGGCTCAAAAAAGGACGTTTTAACAAAGAAATGAGGCGGGACCGAACCGGGAGCAAAACTGGACAAAGTATCACCAGACAGGTGGACGAAATCAAACTAACGAGAACACAGACAATAAAAGCGGATGCAAGTGGAACAGAAACATGAACAAAACCCCACAATAAACCAAACATGTCAATTGAATATGAATGACATAAAATGACAAAAACATATTTACTCACCCAAAACTGCTGTCTTTTCTCCAGTCTCTCATTATTGATAACTCTGACAATGATGATGATAATAATAATAATAATAATAATAATAATAATGAAAGCAGGGGTGGAAAGGACTACGAAATACAAAGTACAACCAAAAAACGCTAAACTCAACTTACTGGACTCAATTTACGGGAAGAATGGATGCAAGTGAGCACGAGGCAAGACAGCGGTGGGAAGACGTACGACAAGTACCAGGCAGCGCGGAAAATAAACAATGACCAGACAAGAACCGAATGCAAAACTGGGAACTTAAATAGACTACACACTTAATGAGAAGACACAACACAGCTGGGGGAGAGACGGAAGGCAGGCTGATTGGTTGACAAGGAGGGAAGGTAAACAAGCAGGAGGACAAGATTAAACTAATGAGACACTGACAGCAAAAAGGAGATGCAAGGGGAAACAAAACTTGAAACTAGAACTTAGCAAAACCCAAAGAAAACAACAAACCCCCACCACACATGACAATATTAGTCATCAGGAACAGGTGTCTGTCTCCTTATCTTCCAGTGTGACATGCAATTACCTTTTTTTTTGGCCCCATTGCACCTTTACTCAACCAACTGCCATGTTTAGTGTTATTTTTAAGCTTCTACATAAACCTTAATTTTCTGGACACTGTAAGTCAATCCACTACTAAATATACTCTGATATGATTTCCAATTTCTGGATCATGAACTACTGGTTTTCTGATAATGTGTATATTTACCAGTTTTTCTCTGACAGTTATCATTTCCATCGTGGATTATTTTTATTTATTATTTATTTCTGTTTATATCTCCAACTTTTGTATTTTTGTCATAATCTCGAGGCATGTTGATGAAGAGTGTGGCAAAGGTGGAACCAATAAATGCTGGGGCTGATAGGTTTGAGGCTCAAAAGATCATTTAATAAAAAAAAAAATTAAAAAAAACTGAACAGGTGGGGGAATACGCAAAAATATAACGTAAAACAGAAACAGTCAGAACAGGAACAAACTTACAGGCAGGTGGGGGCAAAATGGGGAGAATGAGGACCAGGAGCAGAGTGACCACAAGTCAGCTCGGGCGAAGCAGAAGGGAGGTAATGCTAGCAAGAAGGACCAGGCAGCACAGAATTTAAACAATGACCCGACAAGAACTGAATGCAAACTGGGAACTTAAATAGATAACACACTAAACGAGAAGACACGGCACAGCTGGGGAGAGACGAAAAGCAAGGGAAGCTGATTGGATGACAAGGAGGGCAGGTAAACAGGCAGGTGGACAAGATCAAACTAATGAGACACTGGGAGCAAAAGCAGATGCAAAGGGAAACAACGCTTGACACTAGAACTTAGCAACATGATCAAAACCCAAAAAAGACCACAAACCCCAACCACACATGACAAGTTTAATAGTATCCTTCTACATGCACCTGAATCACATGAGAATATAAAACTTTCTATTTTTAAAGTTATCTCCAGTAAGTTTCTACTGTCTGTGCATCTAATGACTCTAATTAGTTTGTATCATTTTATATTTGTCACAAACAACCCTTTATTGACTTATCTAGTTAGATACAAGAACAATTGCCAACCTTCTTCCATTGGCTTTCTCTTGCCCAACATCTTTCTTGCCGCCATTTACACCAGAATGTCCGTTTTCTTCTCTACATTCTTTTACTTACTTTTACTTTTATTTTACTACGCCACTCTCAGCTAAATAATGCACTTATCTGAACTTTTGAGTGACAAGGTTCACATCATTTTTACTATTTGTTTTATATTCTATTTGCTGTCAATATGTTCAGCCTATTTATCCAGTCTACCATATACTTTATCTACCATACCGCTATATGTTTTGAAATATCTGTATATGTTTAAATCTCCTGCAAACTGCGCCATATCAAATCATTAGCCTATCAACTCCTTTTGCACAGTTGCATCTATTTTACTCTAAAATAAAATACTATACTATCACTCTAAAATATCAGACAATTATTTCAAAGTAGGACACCACTCTTTTATTCTTTCATTCTTTTATTTATGTTTTGGAAGGTGCCAAGCTTTCCTCGGTTTTTATGTGTTTGTCTTCTGAGCAGGGCCTGTAAACAAGAATAATTCTGCCTTCTCTGCCTCCTTCACCTTAACATGCAGGATTTTCTACTTGGTTCATGAAAAACAACTTCCTATCACTCATTTATTCAATTCATGTCCCGACAACCAAATAGTTAGCTCAAATTTTACTCAGGTGTGGTTGGCAGAGAAGGGCCACATTCCTGTTTCCGGAAAGTGGAGGATAAACAACGAAATAAGTCGCAGTTGCGGTAAAAAGGGATTCAGAGACCACAGATTGGCCCGCGTTCTCTGCACCCCTGCTTTGTTCCATTATCTGCAATCCTCATAAGCAGCTTTTGTTTGGTGTCAATTTTGCCGTTTTTCTTTTACTTCTACTGGTCATTTAATGGATGCTGCTATTTTCTTCTAACTTTTTCTCTTTGTTCAAGTTTACTATTTGAAGTTTTTTTTTTATCCTTTCTAACTAATTCAGTAGTCTTATCAATTTCTCAATGTCTTTGCTATTTTTTTTTCTTTGGGTCCATACTCCTTAAAACTCAACACAACACAACAGTGATGCCTAAATATTATTAGGCTATTAAAACACACCCCTACCCTTTTTACAAAGACGAGCAACGTGTGAACCCACAATGTTTGGGAACGAGGCCTCATTTATTGGTAAGAATTCATTTGGTTTTAAACAGGTTTCGCAGAGACCAAACGCTTAAAGATTGTGATCTCTAATGAGACCTAGACTGCTATTACTTGACGGGAAAAGGGGCCCGGTGCTGAACCGTAGGGGACCTATTTTCAAATCTTTAAAGTTTCAATATTTTTTAAACCAAAGCAGCTAGCGACCTAAAACCAAAACAGGCGCCTACCCTCGGCATATGTGAGTCGACATGAGCAGCAGCATAAAAAAATTGTTCTCTATATAAAATCCTCAGATTTTACGCTAGATGCACAAAAATCACCAAATGCAGAGATAATCATCTATAATTTCAAGAGCAATAGCAATATTATACATATTTTAGTTTAGTCAAATTTTTGCCCAAAATAACTACTTGAAATGTTTCTATTAAGTGCCATTTTGACTTAAGTTTTTAACAGCACATAAATCACTCAATTTTCACACCAGGAACTTTTTACTTAGGAACACATTCAGAATTATCTTAATTTTACCCAACAAAAGCAACATCTGAATTTTATATGTAGAGTCACAAATCATTTAGGTTGAACTCCAATGTCACTATTGTCGCAACACGTCTTGCTGGCTATCTGGCCCTTGTCCATCAACAATCACTTTGGTCTGTTGGCCTATGACTTGTGGGCCCCGGTCAGCTTTCTGGACTTGTACAAGTTCCTGTCACTCACTGTCTCCTTCCTGCCCTTCTCAACCGTGTTGCTCTTCCTGCCAGTCGACTGCTCCAAGGCCAGCCTGTGCCCCTTCTGGCACCCTGCAAGGTGGGGTCTGAGCAAAGGAGAGAAACCTCACCCTGCGCTTCTTCTTTTCCTCCCTGATGTGGCATCAGTGAGTCCCACAATGACATCCAAAGGACGCCATGTGGGCCATGGGTAGAGATGGCCACTTCAGGACCGCCCGGCCCATCTCCAGCTCTCCCCTATCGACCAACTCCACCAGGGAGTCGAACATCACATCGGGCAGGTTGCCCCTTTCTAACTCCATGGCAATCTCTATCTTTTCCTGCGGGGTAAGCTCCTGCTTGCAGCACTCAACCACAGAGGAGTTGGCCTGGATCTACCTGGCCAGATAGCAGCAGCAACTTGTCCATCGACGGGTCCGGCAAGCTCGGCCAAGATCACCTCATCGTCCTCCTTTTCCTCTGCCGTGGCGTCGTCCAGGTCGGGCTTGCATGTCAAAAAGGCCTGCCTGGTCCTAAACGCCTCCTTCCCTGCCCGTGTCACCTCTTGCCCTTGGCCTCAGCACGCAGTGGTACTTTTCGTTCCAGCACACGTCCTACCCCTTGCCTGTGCACGTTCATCAGCAAGAACATCCTCTGGAACATTTCCAGAGTGTCAGCCATGTTCCTATGATCCTCCTTCCGTCAACCGATGGGAATCAAGATGGGAATGGGGATTGGTTCATTATTGACAGAGAGCGCCAAAGACCGAGAGAAGAGGAACGAGCTGTCACTCGTAAACAAATCCAACGCTGAGCCGGTCAAAATCCTCATCGACAATGTTGTACTAGCCATCAAAATGAATGCATCAATGCTGTCGGTACAACAAATTCACGACAAAGTATGTGAGTATACCAGACAGTTGGCGAAATAAAAACTATGCTTTTGAATTTGTGGATTCAATTAATGCAATAGTACAGAATGAGACGAGGTGCAGTGTTAAAGATGCACCTTGGCACACCCTTATAGTAGATGAGAGCACAGACATAAGGGTGCACAAAATGCTTATCTTGTACATTAAATCACAGAGAGAAAAATAGTTTCACTCATAAAACTGTGTTTGGTGGAATAATCCAGCTGACAGCAAGCAATGTTCAGGATATCGTGCAGGCAATAACTCAGTTTTACTCCAAGCATGAAGTGGACATACAGAAAATGGTTATGCTAACCTCCAATGGTGCCTTAGTAATGCTAGGAAAGCACAATGGCGTTGCAGCTTTATTAAAGCGGCAAATACCACACCTAACTGAACAACACTGTGTGGCCCACAGAGGGGACTTGGGCATTGATGATGCGTGGAAAGATGTGCCTGGAAAGATGTGCCTGTGATGCGTGATGTAGAAACGCTTCTTAGAACTGTATATTCCACATTCTCCAGATCCACTGTAAAGAGAGAAAAATTTGAAGATTTCGCCAAGATTCTCGATGAAGATACATTGTCATTCAGGACGCAGTGCGATGGCTGTCTCGGCATCAAGCTGTGAATGCTGTTCTGAGGAACTACAATGTACTAGAAGAATACTGCAAAAGAGAATCCACTGATAACAGAGATCCAATGGCAAATTACTGTTACAAAAAGCTGAGTGATTCAAGGTTCAAGGTTACTCTCACTGCTCTGGGAGATGTTTTGGGTGAGCTGGCTCAACTCTGTCTTTCTTTTCAAAGAAGCAACCTGACTGTGATGGAGGGATACCGCTTTGCCAGAACAAAGACTGAAAAGTTGCGTTCCCAATACGTGGATGAGAATGTTCAGTGGAGTGCCCGTGTCAAAGAAGTTATCAGTCTCATCAGCTGGTGACAGAGACACCGGTGAGATTACTCGTTTTATACATAAGCTCTGTGATCACTTGGATGCTCGCTTTCCGGAGGAAGAATTAAAAGAATGGTCTGCGTTTGACATTGAGGCACTGAGCTCAGACATCAGTTTTGATTATGGGTCAGCAGACATTGCAAGATTGGCAAAGAAGTATGAGGCCATTCTCCAACTCCCACATTCTGTGGAGGACATCACCAGAGAATATGCTGAATTCAAGTACATAGTGAGGCAAAAACTTAAACAAGGGACAATCAGCACATTCTCGGATCTGGTGGCTGCAACACTTAAATGTGAGGAGCTAAAGAAGATCTCACAGCTTGTGGATATATGTGCTAAATTTCAAGCTTCTAGTGCAGACTGTGAGAGAGGCTTCAGTTTAATGAATCATATCAAGACAGCAGTAAGAAATCGTCTTCAGGTGGCACATCTCGATCAGCTGATGCGCATAAAGTCAAAGCTAGCATAAGAGCGGGGCATCAACCTGGACAAAGTGTACAACCACTGGAGAGGAGAAAAGGACAGACGGAAAAAATAAGGTGAAATTTAAGTTCTCGATCACTTTCGAGCTTAATTTTAATTTATTAAGAATAATAATTCTTAAATATCATTTGTGTAAATGGTAATAAAAGTGTAATTCAATATTTTCCAGATATAGTTGAATGAATTACAAAACACGTCATTGTTAATGTTAATGTGGTAATGTAACATGTTAATGTTTTAACTTTTTTTCTGAAATGTGTACAGGCCTAAATCCTTTCAGAGCAAGAGCTACTCAGAAGAAGGACCAGACAGACAGAGGCATCTACTTGAACAACGTGTCAACCCATTGGAGACTTTTTTCTTGTGTGAAGACACACAAGAAGAATAAGGTGAAATTTCAGTCCTCAGTCACATTTGTGCTTATCTGGTGTTATTTACCAAGGCATTTGTGTGTATTGATCAATAAGTTCTAGTAACAACAGTTAATAAAATAAATAATAATTAAAATTGTGTATGTATTTCTTTGACAGACAGCATTACATGAGCAGGCCTCCCAGATTACAGTTGATCCATCTCACAAAGTGAACAGCAGCACTCTCTCCAAGATCACAGTGGGGACACTGTCACATTGCAGTTCATGGCAGTTCATGCTTTGCTATAATTTATACAAACCATTGTTAAAACAGCTATGTTAATATGCTTTTGAGTTTTTTACTGAAAGTGGACAAACACACTTAATAAAGAAGTAATTTGAAAGCAACTATTGCCATAATTTCTTTTGTTTAATTATAAATTGTTTTAAATAAAACATGCAACTCGAATGTATATGATGCATATGATACTGCGTGACCACGATTTGCATGGCGCATGTTGCTCACAGTGGTCCATGGGACTGCTCGGGGTGTTTGTGTGTTTGCTCAGACCTAAAAAAAATTAGAGGGAACATTGCTGACTAGTATGCTATGCTATGCTATGATCACCTACAGAAATAGGTTTCAAACGGAAATAACTTCAACTTCATTTGCGCTAGCAAAGTCATTCTCACACATTCTAAAAGCAATGGTTTTCATCCATATCATACAAAGTGAAGTTTGGCAGAGTATAAGTGAATTATTTGCATGGTTTTTGGAGTGCCAGCAGTGTTGTCAATGCAGATAGTATTTTGGTGTTGTAAATAATAATTATAGTAAAGTTTTGAAGTGTTCTTATTGTTTTGTCATCGTCCTTTTCATTTTTATTTTTCTATTGTTTTATTTTTGCCATCTTTCGATTTTTTTGTAAATAATTGTGTAAATATTGGAAAAGAGAATGCTGTTGAGATCTACTTGGGCTTTTACGATAGTTTTACATAAATATATTAATGTTTACAGTATTCACTTTTCAGTGTGGAGCCCAAGAAAGTGATGAAGAGGAAAAGAAACAATGAAGAAGAGATTTTTTTGTCCATACAAACAAAGCAAAATATAATTGTCACGGGGGAGAGAGAGGACCCAAGAGCATGCAGAGACAGGTCAGTGCCGTTGAGGGATCTTTATTTACAAGCGGACCCTTGCTGGTTTGAGGACTGGCGGGGACGGACTATTGAGATAGGTCGCCAGGGCCAGGCACAGTCTGGAGATAGCGGGCGGTCGGGTGGCTAGGAGCAAGTGGCGTGGAGACACAGGCCAACTCGTGGGACCGGCAGGCTATCGGGTCATCGGGATCGGGTGGGGTCAAAGCGCTAGAGGTCGGGTTACATCGGCAGGCTATCGGGTGGTCAAGAGCGGACGGAGTCAAAACACAAGGCTCGGCGTGGCGCATGGAGACAATCTGGCGGATTGTGAGGGACAGAGACCGGGTTTTATACTGGATGGTTGAGTGGTTGCAGTTGTTGATGTACAGGGCTGATTGGTAGGGGGGTTGAGCAGGTGTGATGGGTTGGGCATTGAGTGGCCGGGCTGACAGACTGTGACAATAATAGAAAAGTATGAAAAAGGGATGCATTTGGTTAATCTCGCCAAAGAATATGGCCATAATGCATCTACAATCGCCACGTTATTAATAAAAGCTATGACTCCTTGCAAAGGACTGTCTATAATTTCAAAGAGGGAGGCTTACCGGGGAGGCTGAGGAGTGTAATCTCTCTGCAGTTGGAGCACACCCTCCGGTCCCCTTCTTAAAAAGGGGGACCACCTCGCCAATCTGCCAATCCAGGGGTGCTGTCCCCGATGTCCATACAATGTTGCAGAGGCGTGTCAGCCAGGACAGCCCTACAACATCCAGAGCCTTTAGAAACTCCGAGCGGATCTCATCCACCCTCGGGGTCTTGCCACCATGGAGATTTTTGACCACCTCAATGACTTCAGCAGCTTCTCTAGCCGGATATCGGCGCGCCAAGGCTTCCGCCTCTGGCTGCCGTCCCGCTCACACTGCACCCGACCCCCTTTAGAAACTCCGGGTGGACCTCATCCACCCTCAGGATCTTGCCACCATGGAGTGTTTTTGACCACCTCGATGACTTCAGCAGCTTCTCTAGCCGGGTATCGGAGCGCCGAGGCTTCCGCGTCTGGCTGCTGCCCAGCTCACACTGCACCCGACCCCCTTTAGAAACTCCGGACGAATCTCATCCACCCTCGGGGTCTTGCCACCATGGAGTTTTTTGACCACCTCGATGACTTCAGCAGCTTCTCTAGCCGGGTATCGGCGCGCCAGGGCTTCCGCCTCTGGCTGCTGTCCTGCTCACACTGCACCCGACCCCCTTTAGAAACTCCGGGCGGATCTCATCCACCCTCGGGGTCTTGCCACCATGGAGTTTTTTGACCACCTCGATGACTTCAGCAGCTTCTCTAGCCGGGTATCGGAGTGCCAAGGCTTCCGCCTCTGGCTGCCGCCCAGCTCACACTGCACCCGACCTCCATGGCCCCTCCCACAGATGGTGAGCCTGTGGGAAGGGGGACCCATATGACTTCTTGGGGCTGAGCCCAGCCGAGCCCCATGCGTGCAGGTCAGACACCAGGCGCCTGCCAGCGAGCCCCACCTCCAGGCCTGGCTCCAGAGGGGGGCCCTGGTGACAAGCGTCCAGGAGAGGAAAACCTAAAACCATTTATTGTATTTGTCATTTAGGGTCAATGGATTGAAACTTCAAATCATTATATTGTTATAACATTAGTTTCAGCACTTGCGTCGACGCGCAATCTCACATTGACTCGCACTTGTCTCGCCCCCCCCATAACCGCAACAGAATGTTATTCAATATACAATGATGAAATACATCTAAATGGACCATAATTTCATCATTTTAATAACACATACAATTGTCTCATTTAAGTAAAAAAGGTGGGGTTGATTTATAAGCAAGGTCAACTTGTACTCCTAGAAATATGGTACATCATGGTTATGTTTGATTTCTTTATATTCATTGCTTTTGAACTAAATTAATTCACTATTAATTTTAGGTTAAAAAATGAATGCAAAGGGAAAGAAAGAGCATAAAATCAAAAAGCTTCTTACTTTATTGACACTTATTGAGCTTCCCTCCAAAAAGAAGACTTGATTGAAAACTTCAGTAATAATGGACACATGCATAAAGATTTGTAAAAACAGCAGTGATATGTAAGTTTATTCCACCAAGCGAAATGGTGTATGGACAAAAAGGTACATTGCTTACACAGTAATTTATAACACTGCCAAACAAAATGAATTTGAGAAGTTTTTACAATATATATACAATATTGTCGAAATTTGTCTGCATTTAGCATTAAAAAAAATCTCACAACACTTGCAAAGAAGAAGTACATTACAGCATTTAAAACGGACAATAGTAACACAAAACTAGAAAAATGAAAATAATTCTAACTACAAGTTATTACATTAAATGCACCAAAACTCGCTAGTAAACAGTCAATATAATCTGAGTAAAAAACAAGTAGAAAAACACCTGATGCAGTTTTGATACAGTCATTGACCAGTTATGAGAGGTATGAATCATTTCACAGGTAGATCAGTGTGAAAAGTTGCACTGGTGACTTGGGGCCAAGGCCCCTGCATACACTCACTTCAATTGGATGTGAACTATGGCCTCTGCCATTTCTAAGGCATACATACTGTATATTGGAGGTGCACTTGTATCCACATATTAAACCCCGCTGCCACATCATCATCATCAGAAGATAAGGAAATCCATTTCATGTCTCTTCACACAGTCGAAAACCTGTCCAATCTTGTCATGCGATTTTACAAGATCAAAAATTCAATTGTCGTACTTGACAACTGTTAATGTAAACTTTTGCACACTTTACTCAATATTCACAGGCTATTTATTCAACCACAATTGCAGAATTTGCCTTTGTCATTGTGAGATGCTATCAGATAACTGGACAACAACAAAAATACTGGAATGATGTCCATTAAACTTAAACGAAATTATTACAATCAAATTTACAGTAGGTGACTAAGATATCCATAGACCTACTCTACAGTCTTAATACCTTTAATGGTAAAACACATTAGAAATTATTGCAAAAATAATACATCCTTATACAGACTACTTAATACCTGTTGCTGAAGCGCAGCAATCTGAGGCCATGCCACAGAATTTTCACTGTTAAATAAAATGTGTGGATACATATGCTTGACCGTTGTTTCTTGGGATACTTAAAAAATGGATCAGACTTTAAGAGGTTTATCAAATAGGTTAATAAAATACTACTAATAAAATAAAATAGACAGAAACAGTCCAAGCTGAAAAGATACGTCCATCTTAAAAACAAAATCTTTAAAATATTGGTAACATTACTTGAATCATGATATTTAAAACAAATAAAATAAATAAAAAAAATACTTGATCAAGCATATACTTTTATTGATGTTTTTGGGAACCTACATTTGGGCTTGCTTTTATTTCCAATACAGTGTAGTTTTGTTAATAATGTACAAGTTACCTAGCACTTTTATATTGAACGAAGATGAGCAGAACATGGCAGAATGCACGCAGAAGACAAACTTATTGAGGTACAGTGAGTAATGAAAAAAGAGTATGGACAATTTATAATTCAATCTTTGGAAGAATTGTGAATATGTGAGTTCGGTGTGGAAGAATTTGAAAGGTCCACCAAGCCCTGACCTAAACCTCAACGTGAAATGAAAATTGGCTGTCATGCCCTCTCGCTAGCAATTGTGCCCTCAAACAATGATGGTGGGATTGTTAAGAATGAAACTCAGGAGCCAAAAGAATGGAAATTAACTGATCACTTGAATCAAACTGGACAAAACTGCAACAATTAAGTGAGAAGGTTCCACATGGTGTGCTTCCAAATTAGACTGTTAAAGATTGTATTGGCTGAAAAACAAAAGTAAACATGAAGCTGTCATTTTTGCATTATATGTTATCTTTAAATTAGTATGTATTTGAGAGTAACATGTTGTCCATGTTAACGATTTCGCTACAATAATTGTGGTGTATGTGTTCATCGCAGGAATGCAAATGTTTTATGGAAGACTAGACAATAGTTATGAGCTTTGCTGCAAATTCTGTAAACACAATAGAGTAATTTGATATTCGTGATTATCTATTTTAGATATCTGATACCCTCACTTTGAGAGTAAAAAAAAAAGATCAGACCGCCAAACATGCGCATGGATTTTTTTTTTTACAAAGCACAGCGATGCCCAAGCAAAGTAATACTATTTTGCTGCTTTTATTTGATGATTTTCACTTTTATTCACCACTACTACAGGTGTTAGTACCTAGAATTTTAATTTGTGGCCCAGTCCTTTTTGTTTAGGAAGGCTGCTACAAAGATAACTTAGAGACAGAGTGATGACTAGTCCTAAACATTAGTAAGAATGCATGCAGAACAAAATAGGATGTTCAAACATTTATATTTAATAAAAGCAATCACTGAAACACTTCCAGTTTAAACTTATATTTGTTAGTCAATTACTAAACACATTCAAATAATACAAATTACTGTACTTGGTGAAATTATGAGTTTTTGTCTGGTTTTGATGGGTTGGTTTTAAGTGCATATTTATGTTTGTCAAAATTGCAGATAATCTGAATCTGACAGAATGAGCGTCATTGAAGTGTGCACACGCTTTGAGTTAATGGGATTGGGGAAAAAAAGTCCCAGCATTATTGGTTCAATTTCCTTTTTTTTTTGTCAGTGGATGTTTATTTCACTCAGACAAATGAGCATTAGGACCACATATAAGAAAATAAACTCGCAATATGATGAGAATGAAGTTATTTCTATGAAGTTGTGATTGATGATGAACCCCCACCCTCCCCCCTAAAAAGGGAGGGATCTCAGTCCACGCAATTCTTCCAAGGCATCAAGCAAAAACAATGTGTAACATGTAGGGATGTAACATTTTTACAGAACGGCCATGGTTCAGTTTTAGAGTCACGGTTCGGTACAAACATGGTATAACAGGAAATAAAGTAAAAAAAAAAAAAAAAGGCAAAGAAATAACCATGATATTCAATATGGCTGTACATATGTGCAGTACTTATTAAATGTATTTTACACGTACATTTATTTATGTACGTGCATCTGGCTTTTAGTCGTGCTGGTCACATCGTGTTCTCATCATGTTTTAATTGTATATTATTCGTTATGTTCATTTATATGAATTATTGGAGAATGACGATCTTGTGTTTACTCTAATTAAAACACAAGATCCTTAGCACTTTTTGTTTCTGCTCTGACAATTGCCTGACAGGGGCCTAATGTGGTGAAACATTACCATTCTGAATAATATAAGTCGTTTTCGTCTTTCATGTTAACGTTTGCACTCCAAATAATCATATTTCCTTTTGTTCAGTCTGCTCTGTAAAACTGGAAAATCTATATATATCAGTGGTTGTCCGTTCGTTTTACACTTACGCCTTCAATGATTTGACTCAAATAAATACCCCTTATACATATACGCATTACTGGGCTATGCAGGATATTTTCAGGAGCTTTTAAACATCAATAAACCTGCATCAGCAAATAAAACTCATTATATGTGATTATGCCGAAATGTAAAATAAATAATAGTAATTCAAAATTATATGTCCACAAAGTTTTATGAAGTCCACCAAGAGCAGGCAAGCTTTAACAAGATTGTACGCTAAATTATAAATCGAAGTTTAATATAAGAAAATCATTTTATTTCTTCACCACTAATTGAATATGAATGAAATAAAATTACAAAAACATGTTAAAAATGGAAAAATAATTACCGTAAATCAAATGCTCAACTCATCAAAACGGCTGTCTCCCACTTATTTCAATGCAAAATCCATTCTTCTTTCTTTCCTCAGAAAGACTTGTCTGTGCATTTCATTTCCAATAATAAATCCTTTTCTATTGACGTAGAGGCCAATGCTGAAAATCACGTCTGTCCAGTTTCCGTTTTTCTCTCCTTCAGCCATTGCAGGCTAAAAACAAAAAAAGAGGAGATTTGCTTTTTTTCTGCTAAATATATGTGGGTCTGGCTTCGCTGTACGCTACACCTTCAGAGCAGATCAGCCAAGCAACATGGTTTGCTTGGTTGAGCAAGAGGTTTTTTTTAAATAACTTTATTTCACGACTTCCAATGTTAAACACGGTTGATCAACATATCACTGCCTCCCTGCAGTGAGCATCCAATCACGTCACATTCAACGTGAGGCTTCTAGATGGCCACCTTGTGATTCGATTGGCTATTGTTACTCTCTATTAACTATATCTTCACATATGCCGTTGCACACTGCACATATTTCTTTGCACACTGCACAGAGGCCCGCAACTCTCGACTGGAATGCCCTCAAATGGTTCTGATTACAGGTATATCGAGATGCAAAATCAATTTGTTCCAGGACGGCATTCGTAAAAATGTGGAACCTTAGGTTTTGAATGAGTCAACATCTGAAAACATTAGCAGAGGACAAGGAGAGCAAACAACCACAAACAATACAGTCCGGTATAAAGTAAATGGCAGAAAAAGTTAGAATACAAGTTCTTGAAGTTTGGGCAGAAGGACAGGGTGGTATTTGGTGGAAGGAGCAGAGCCTTAATGAAGGAAAATTGTTCAGCACTAGCAGCCATTTCAGGGAACTAAGAAATGTTCGGGGTTCAATGCCTCCCAACAAATTTATGAACCGCTGCCTTAAATCTTGTCCAGACTGCCGGGAAAAATCCGATTTTTATAACATGCAGATTCAAACTGGATGGCCGGTTTGAGGGCACAAGAGACAAACCACATTGATCCAATTTTTGCAGGCCTGATTGAGACCATTGATTTGACTGTCCGTGATGTCAAACTATGTGACGAGTTGAGTTAAAAAGTGGAAGTCGAGAAACCTTTGTCATTAAAATTTAAAATCAAATGCAGTTTTGAGCGTTTTTTTTTTTGTTTTGTTTTGTTTTTTTAATCATGAAAGAAGCAAAAGAAAAGCAAGTACAGCACTCACTTGCATTCGGAAGAACACTTGAGGTGCATTCGATAACCACTCTCACAATACGAAATCTAATATGAATATAACCTTCAAAGCACAAAAAAGCAACAGCTAGTACGTGAGCACATGGCAGTGGGACATGCAAATATTTTATAATTTATTTGACGAACAGAAATCAGAACAACTGCATGTATACTAAGCTTTTCAGCGACAGTTTTTTTTTTTCTTTTTATGAGGCTAACAATTAGCACAACACTAGTGCAGCACTAGCCCCTCCACTGTCAAGTAGTATAATGAAAGCAGTTCAAGCACAAGCTGCTGATTCAAAAGTCAATCAATTAATGGGAGTAGAAAATGATTCTGCCTTTCTGAACACAGCCACTTTTCTAGTTTTGCAAGGGTGTCAGAGTGACTTCTTAAAACGCGCGTTCCAAGCTGTTGTTGCAGATGTTGCAGTTATATGATCTCAAAAACTACACATGCTGGATGACAACCCGTTTTGAAGTCATTGCAACAGCAATCTATTGGATTTAGACATTACCAAACATTAAAATAAAAACATGCGGACAGTCAGCCCCGTTAAAATTAAGATCAGAATCAGATATGCCTGCAGTCTGAACGCAGCCTATCTTTATGCACCGAACCGTGACATTCAAACCGAAATTGTTCAGGATGAATACAAAAACTGTTACATCCCCAGTACGTCACATTAAATTTGTCAATCTAATGAAAACAACAACAAATAAGATAATTGTTTATAAATGGTAAGCTAACAACTAAATTCTGTGCAGTCAGCTTATTAACAATTGTTATTTTACACTGGTAGTATTTTTAGGTTAGACATATTTCATCTTGTATACAACAACTTTGTTCTCGTGAAACCACAACTCGCTTCTTGAGTATTATTTCCTTATAGTGTAGCCCTATTGCTCCTTCATAGGTTCAGGATTAATGACAAACACCAAAAATGTGTGATCTCTACCACAGTGTATGTAAATTGTTTCTTCAACAACCGTGAAGAAAAACAAGATCCATTTTAAAACACAATATCTTTTGTCAAAAACTCATTCACATTAACTTGAGATAAAAGGGGAGAGCTGACAAACATTTAAGTTCCATGTATGTGTATGTATACATATATGGATCTTAAATGTTGATGTGTTGGTGCAAAAAAAATGTGTCTATGTATCAGTATGAATGTGTCTGAAGCTAATTTCCTGAATATTAAGAGCACTCACCATGTTGGGGAAATATTCACTATAGGGTTTATTCTCATGTTTGCATTGAACACAATGGCTAAAGCGTCTTCCGTATGCGATTTCAAGGCATGGTGATTATCCCATCTAGGCTATGGACACGCCCACGATGCAAAATTTGAAAGGTGAGTGAAACCGCCAAAGTGGCAAGATTTGAGAAGTCAGAGGATGGCCTTAATTACCGAATGGTGGGTTTTTCATAAGACGTGAATTCCGTTGAGACACTTTGAAAGTATGTCTCACTTTGATTCTGAAATGAATTGACGTGTGGGTCATCTACAGGCTACTTTAGATAGAGCGTGTGTTTTTTTTTTAATTCAGATTGAAATAAATCCAATGCCAGAAATGTAATCAGAATACCATGCTTATAACAGAATGTTTTAAGCCCCTATCCCACAAAGGGTGAAATTTTCTGAGTGTGATTGCAAACATTTGACAGTACTGAACAAGGTCAATATTTCCCTATGCCATAAAAACCTTTTAAAGCCAATAGCAACCATTTGCAGAATGTTTGAGCTCATATTTTCACAAAACTTGGCGAACCCCTGAAAGGAATTAATTTGCTTCCTTCACCATTGCCCACAAGCCTACGCCCTTGAGTGGGAGAAAGGCTTTGGGTGAAGAACATTGTACATTGAGAGTGGACTAGGTTGGCGCATCGTCCGTCAAAATGTTAGGGTGGCTCTGAAGTACAAATCACATCAACAAAAAACTAAGCAAACAAAAAGTAATCAAAAACAAAAACACCTTATTAGAAAGAAGCAAACAAGAAAAAAGACGCACAAAATAAAAAAGGTACGCAATAAAGAAATCAAACAATAAAAAGAGCACACAAGAAAAAAGAAACACAAAAGAAAAATGAAGCACATAACAAAAATGAGTTCACTAACTTTCTCTACCAGAAGTGGTTGGTGTGAGTGACGGAGAGGGGTGTCAATTCACTCCTGATCGGATGAGGGGGCCCCTTTATTGAGTGTAAACAAGTTCGTCTTTGAGCAGAACATTAATCGTGTAACAAGTTTTATTTTCTTCTCATTTTAAAATTGACCGCTATCAGCTATTCAAAGGATATTGTCTATCAGAATCACCATCACATTGCTTCCCAGGAAGCAGTCAAAACACCAAATTAAGCACTATCCTAAGGTAAGTAAGTATACAAGATGGCTCCACTCTATCTTTTGAGTGAGTTGGGTGAGCTCATTAAGCTTATGTCTTTGAAGACAGCATCTGGGGTTTTGAGTCCTGCTGGCGGCAGATTTTTTTCTGTTAAGTTTTTGTCCGCTTAATGATTTTTTTTCTCTCTTTTTAAAAATGAGTGCTAAATAAGATGCATCAATGTACTCTACTGGCATAGTTGGTTCACATTTTGCCTTTGAACATCATGGCTCAGGCTCAATTCCCATTGTGAGCACCTTTTTGTTTTTTTCAGTTTTTTTTTCCTTTGTTTACAATTTCTTGCAAACAGACAATGGAGTTTCAAGCCCATAACTTTTTGATGAACGGAAGAGTTAGGACACAGAGGAAAGTCTGCACACTATGGTTCAAATGCCTGTTATTGATAAACAGAACACATAGGGCCAAAATGTTTTGTTCATCAATAAATACATGAAACAAAGTGTCTGCTTCTCAACTACTGATTATCTGCAAAAAAAAAAAAATGGAAAAGAAAGAAAAAGACTTCAGAGGACTCGAACCCAGCACGCTGTGGTCAAAGGCTTGACTAACTATGCCACTTGGAAAGTGCTGAATTGTTACACACCTTAATATAGCGCTTGATTTAACATTGTGACTGGCTCAATCAAGTGGGCCCACATTCCTTTCCCCCACCCACACCAACCACTTCCGGTAGGGAAAGCTAGTGTGCTCCTTTTCTTGTGTGCTTTTTTTTTTTTTATACTGTTTGCGTGTTTTTTTTCTTTTGTGCACTTTCATTTTTTGCTTTTTTTCCATGCATGCTTTTTTCTTTGGTGCTCTTTAAACATTTGCTTCTTTTTTTCTTGTGTGCTCTTGTGTGAGGTGTTTTGTTTGCAATTACCTTTTTTGTTTGCTTAAGTTTTTTTTGTTTGTGTGATTTACACTTCAAGACCACCTTAAAAAGTAAATTTAAAAAATAATCTAAATCCTATCCCATTGTGGGTTGAATGTGTGTTGGTGTTTGCAGCAGTAGCAAATGTGTTATTTGTTGGGCGCTCAGTTGATGAGCGCTATGAGGAAAGGTTGATTCTGTCCCGCGTCCGCACGTCAGCGCAAATCAGCCGAGTCTGCCTGTCACAGTCATCAGTTGCTGTTAGTGGCTGTGAAATTACTCAAAATTGTGCAATATGATGTAATGCCTTTGGGAAGCACTTGCTCTCAGTACAGCTTCTTGAGCGTGAACAGCAATGGACGTTTAAGCGTATGGGAGCATTTACACGTACAGATTTCTCAGGGGATACATAGAGTGCATGTATTTTATAATGGTAGGTCAGTGGTACACTTAAGTCGATGACAGAATTACCACAGCCAACAATATGCCCAGCAGTACATATGTGCTCCTAAATGAGATGACAAGCATTAGGATGCCTTCTGTGTCATTGGTGGGGAGAAAACACTTCCAAGCCTTAATCTGCACAGTCACTGATACAGTAATCGTGCTCACACTATATACATTTTGCCAAACAACAAAGTCAACGTTCAAACAATGAATGGTATTGCTGTTAGAGGAAATATCTGCCAGCAAAGCCCTTGCATTGAGAACTCAAGAAGGCAAAACAGGAATGTTATCAGTTGACAGCTGTACAGAATTACAATTTTTGCATAATCTTTTTACCTTCTAATTGCATGTGAACTTGCGCATGTACAAAATATTTCTTCTTGTTTTTCATGAATTGTTGAACATTCAGAAGATTTTTTTTCCTGAGTTTTGAAAAGCTGTAGATGAAAAGGGGTCACTTACAGCGAAAAGCAAGAGATGCAGATGAGTCAGAGGTAGAGAAGACTGATGGAGTCAGAAATGCAGAAAATAAAACATGCCAAAAAGGCAAAATGCTGCTGACAAACTGCTAAAATAAAGAGTTGTTGTTTGTGTCCACAGAGGTTCCTCTTTTTGTGATGGGTGATGCATGAAGACATTATCCCACCCTCACTCTCAAAGCTGCTGCTAGGGCCATAGCACCATTATAAGGATTTAGTGAGGAGCTTCCACATTCGTTAAGAAAACAGTATTTCTGCTATTAAGACAAATTTAGTGTCAACTGCTCACAAAAATGAAATCTTGAAAACCAAAATTGCATACAAATATTATTTAATGAACACGGGCAGAAGCTAGGTAACTTAAGGTCACCACCCTAAGAGAATATTTGTAAAAGTACTGTAATTAAATAATAACAATAATGATAAAAATACTAAACACAAAACGTAATTAATTAGTACAGTCTTTGCGTGGCTGCTCATCAGTTGTACATTTTTCTGTCATTTCTTGGCAGAAATCAACTGTTACTGACTGATGACTGTATTTTTCCAGAGTCAGTCTTGAATCGGTGTACAAGCTAATGTATTGGTTGTCTTTTTCTTCCCCGTTTCTGACTGAGTTGCTCTCCAGTGGGCCAGGAGAACCAGAAATGTTTGTTTCGGGTGTGGCAGAGTCTAAACAGGCAGCAAGATTGATGCTGGTGGTGTTGGGTCTGTTAGAAGGCTTGAGATTGTAGGCAGCATGATTGCTGGCAGTGGAATTGGTTGGTCGTAGGACTGGGCAGTAGTGGTGCAATGACTGAACCTGTTCAGGGCTCAGCTGGACATCCCTGCACACCTCCTGAGACAGGCAAGAGAAGTTCTCCCATAGTTCTCCCATACAAGCCTTCAGTTGGTTCCGCTCAGTAAGAAGCTTCTCCTTTTCGCACACCTGTATTCACAAAAATGCACACACATACTTATATAAGCGCAATACACCATTCTAGTTTTTCTGGTAATAATACACTGTATACAATCCCTCACGTGTTCATTTTGGGGCATGAAATGACAATATAGGTATAAGAGGAAGGTTGGTCACACTCAGGCCCACCTGTACAAACGGGGTTGCCTGAGATGGAGGTCAGAGGGCAACAGTAGTCCAAGGCTTATTGCAATTAAAGAAAATCAATAAATGTGTTGATTTTTCTGTCAGTCGCTTGTGGGTGCAAGTTGACCAAGCCGCAGAAGAAACTGCAGCGTCATGGCTGCAATTAGAGAGGACCTATCAAAAGTGTTTGTAGTTTTACAATATTCTTGCCAATTGAACTTTCTGTCAATCATTTCACCGCTGCATCAGTTAATGAAACCCAGCAAGGGGCTGTATCGATAAAATAACCGCTCAGTGACAAACACACAGCCTGTAGGGTTGAGCCCTGACAATCTGGAATCGAGTGGAACCAAAGCTATCATTTTGGTTCCCCCACAATTGGTCAGATTTTAAAATGTTGGAGGTAAATTTTGACTCGGTGAAGCGCAGATGTAGGATAATTGTGTGCGTGCGGCACATAACTCCTGCACAGCAGCACTTAGCTTAGATTGCGTATATTAGATACATCCATCCATTCATCCATCTCTAATCTAAGCCTTTATCCAGAGACAGGTCACGGGGGCAGCAGTTAAGGCAGGAAAGCCCAGACTCCCCTCTCCCCAGCCACTCCATCCAGCTCCTCCAGGAGGATAGCCTGACAGGCCCAGGCCAGCCGAGAGACATAATCTTTCCAGCTGGCCTGGGTTGTCCCCAGGGCTTTCCCCCAGTGGAACATACCTGGAACACTTCAACAAGGAGATGTCAGGAACACCTCACCAGGGAGATGTCCAGTGGCATAGTCAGATGCCCAAACCACCTCAACTGGCTCCTCTCAACGTGGAGGATCAGTGGATCAACATGAGCAACTCCCAAAAGTTTCTCACATTATCTCTAAGGGAGAGTTCTTGCAGAGCCTTGCAAAGGAAACTTATTTAGGCTGCATATATCTGGGATCTCATTCTTTCGGTCACCACCCAAAGCTCATGACCATAGGGTGAGGGCAGGAAGGTAAATCGACCGGTAAATTTGAGAGCTTCATATTTTGGCTCAGCTCTTTCTTTACCATGACAGACCAGTACAGACTCACAGCACACCAATCTGGCTGTTGATCTCTGGTTCCATCCTACCCTCACTCTCACAACAAGACCCCAAGATACTTGAAGTCCCACACTTGGGGCAAGACCTCATCCATGACCCGGAGAGGGCACTCCACCCTTTTCTGACTGAGGACTATGATCTCATATTAGGAGATATATTTGCTGATCTTCATCCCAGCCGCTTTCCACTCGGCTGTGAACCACTCCAGTGAGAGTTGGAAGTCACAGCCTCAAGACGCCAACAGGACCACATCATCCACAAATAGCAGAGATGCAATTCTGAGACCCCCATATCAGCCATCGGGATAGCGTCCATCACATGTCAACCAACCTGGAGGCCGTAGCTGGGGAAGAAGAGTTTACATTGCAAGCAGGCATTTTATTTTAAAACTCTGCTTTATTTTATTTTGCCAATCCACTTTAACACAAGCAACAATCTTTCTTACTTCATTATTTTTCACAATTCTCTTCTACACTCACTGCTTTCATCCACATGTGACTCATCCACACTAAACACACACACGCACACACACCTAAACACACATACATACACACGCATACGTACACGCATACGTACACACACACACACACACACACACACACGCACACACACACACACACACACACACACACACACACACACACACATACATACATACATACATACATACATACATACAAACAAAGTATTTCATGCTATAACCACATACCGGGATTAAACTGACCCTAACAACACAAGTAGCATCATTTGCATAGGAGCATTTTATGTTTCGTGTTTGCAATTTTTTTTTTTTTTTTGCATCTCAAATCTAAAAACAAAAGGAATTTTTATTACATATACACATACATATACACATATACATATACATATACACATATATATATATATATATATATATATATATATATATATATATATATATATATATATATATATATATATATAAACAAAGCTTTACCATTCCGACATTTTGAAACAAGTGAGGCCGACCAATAGCAGACCAGATTGTAGGTGGTGAGTGTGATGTTAGAGTCAGTTTTGACCTGGTAGGTCAGGGGTGGGCAATTCCAGGCCTTGGGGGCCTTGGTGTCCTGCATGTTTTCCTGTTTTCTCTATCAAACACACCTGATTCAAATGATTAGGATTATTCTCAAGCTCCAGCAGAGCTTGTTGATGAGCTAATGGTTTAAATCAGGTGTGTTAGGGAGAGAAAACTGGAAAACATGCAGGACACCGGCCCTCGAGGGCTGGAGTTGCCCACCCCTGTGGTAGGTGGTTATAGCATGAAACACTTTGTTGTACTCAAGCTATCCAACAGCCCTGCACAATGTAAATTGTCAGTAACGTAAATACGGATCACTGAACATTGAAATGCTATGTAGTATTTTGCATGAGTATCTTGGAGTGATTTTTTGCAGATCAAGCACTAGTTATCTTTGCCGAAAATGAAGCTTTTTGTGTCTAATTGTTACTAAAAAAAAAGGCACAACGGCTATAAGAAACCTTGAGGGACAAAAAAAGTCTATGGAAACATGTGGAATGACATTGATGCCTGGATGCCTGCGTTGGTCTTCTTCTTGCGAGAGTGTACAGATACAGCATTGAGGCCACTGACAGTCTCTGGAATGCACTGACTGGCAGCAATGTTGCTTCATAAATTTAAAATAATATCAAGAGTACTCTGATTCGATAACAGCTATACCAGAGCACAATATGACAAGCTTTCTCCTATTTGCGATCTCTGGGGGAGATGGGTACATGCAACTCATACTCATGTTCAACATGAGGGCCAGAAGTAACTGCAGATGAACAATTTCGTCCCTTCTGTGGAAAATCCAGTTTATGGCATTACAAGCCCAGTAAGTCAGGTAAATATGGCGTAAAAATCTGGGCAAATACGGAATCTCCACACTTACACAGGAAAATCTGCAAGTGAAGTTCCTGAAAAAAAAAGGAAAACATGTGGTTCTCGATAAGACTAGAGCAGTGATTCTTAACCTGGGTTCGATCGAACCCTAGGGGTTCGGTGAGTCAGTCTCAGGGGTTTGGTGGAGCCTC
The DNA here is from genome assembly GCF_059441005.1 of Hippichthys cyanospilos. Lineage (NCBI taxonomy): Eukaryota > Metazoa > Chordata > Actinopteri > Syngnathiformes > Syngnathidae > Hippichthys > Hippichthys cyanospilos. The sequence continues at coordinate 14,677,181 of NC_142388.1, read as the reverse complement.
CGCTGCAGAGGTCCACCCCTCGGTCTAGTCTGCAGATAGTGGGCACAATCATTGAAAGCATCCTGCTCTGAGATTTCCTACCGGTCCGCTTTGAGGTCGCTGGTTTATGCAGCAGAGTGAGACCTCCCTATCAGACGGCTTAGAGAGGGCTGTATATGTGTCTGAGTGAGACTCCCTACCGGTCCGCTTTGAGAGCGCTGGATAAGCAGCAGAGAGAGACCTCCTTCTCAGTCGGGACCACACACCGGAATTAGCCCGTTATCTCCCGAGCACCGATCCAGGGCAAATACGCTCCTGCGGGTGGCGATCTAAAGGGTCGATCGCCATACAGAGTCACGGCGTGGAACTGGTACTTTTGCCCACTGTGTTGGATTTGTTATTTGAACAAGGTGATATTAATGCACAATTCATTTCGTGCACCAGTAAAAAAAAAAAAAAAACATATTTTATATTTTACTAAAGAAACGTTCGGTGAATGAGCATATGAAACTGGTGGGGTTTGGTGCCTCCAAACAGGTTAAGAACCACTGGACTAGAGGATGGTTTGGTCACAACATCACTTGTGACATTTTCTTTAACCAGCTATGACCTTGGACAATAACATCTAAGGAGGAAGCCCACCATGGTGGACAAATTTAAAAAAAAATATATATATATAATGCCCCCTGAAATGATGCAGGTGAAAGACAGGGCTTCAATTTCTTCAAAGTTTATTTTCACAGACATCACCACTGTTGTTTCATCCTGACCAAAAAAAAAAAAAAAAAAGATGAAATGTGATATTCAAGTAAACTCTTCAAAAACTTGTGTCATCAGGGAGTGACAAAAATCCATTATAATTTGAACTATAACAAATGCAAAAGAGGAGTGGTCAACCTGGACAAACTGACTACCACCTACACCTGCCAGTGAATGACATGGAGATGCTAAGTGGTTGTTTTATGACATCCTGCAATTTGTGTTTGACTCTGGGCACAACATCGACTAATGAGGCCAGGAATTGTAATCCACTCCTGCCGATGGTCGATGTCGACCTGGGAGCCAATCATGTGTTTTGTATGAATGTCCGTGAGCTGATAGACTTGCCTTGCCAGTCTTGTCGAAGCTGTTGACTGTTGACTACAGTACCTCCAGTTCATCTCACACACGATTAAAGTGCGTGGATTAAGGAGTACAGTGAGGACGAAAGAGAGTTTACACGATTAAAGTGCGTGGATTAAGGAGTACAGTGTGGAAGAAAGAGAGTTGATTGACTTGGAAGATGTTCCAAATGTTCTGTAAATTGTAATTTCCAGAGTAAACTCTGCTTCCCTGATCTCATGTTTGGTCAGCTATGGGCTCCACTCTAAGTCGACGTCCAAGGGGTGTTACTCTGAGGACAACTCCGGCCCTCCATGTTCCCTGACTACGGCCAAGTGATGGAAATGACAGTTACAGTTCCTGACCATAGCCATCATTGTTACAAGGGGGCAGAGGGCTTAACGGGTCTTTACAAAGACTCGAGTAAAATCGTCCACAGTGACATGCCATTCAAAAGACTTGGTTCCTTTGTGAACATCACATCACTAAGGTTTTTCATTCCATTGTTCTGAACTGATCTTGACATATAATTACTACCAAGTGACTTTGTTTTCGTTTTCCAGTGATCCCTTGCTCTATCGCATTTAATCTTTCACGGCTTCGCTGCTTCATAAATTTTTTACAGTGTGGATATATTTTACAGTGTATTGTGCTCTGAATCCTGATTGGCTCAGGGGCTTTACTGTTGTCTAGAAATAAAATATTGACGCTGTACTGTATTGGTTTTTCACTTGTTAATTTATTACAAAAGGCAAGAGGATCCAAAAGCTCGCTTTTGTCTCTCCTGTGTCTGTCCGTAACCGCCTGTGTGCGCACACGTTAAGAACGTGCTAATAAGCACATTGGTTGACACCTTGGTCTCCGGGAGCTGATCACGTGACTCGTAGGCGTGCCGAGAGCAAACGCACACACTAATGTAGGCACACAGACAGCAACGGAGAAATGCACAGCTTTGGAAATCTGACTTTTACCTAGATTACTTTTGTCATAAATTAAGATTTCAAGTGTATTGTTATAAGAGGCTTCACTTTAATTGTTGGTCCGGGCATATCCGTTTATAAAAATCTTCTTGCTCAGAAAAAGCAAGAGCGCCAACAACTACCCATAACAATGTTCTTCTCTCTGGGAAAGACTCCTGCGCCTTCAGTAGAAACAGACACTAAAGCGGAGCGGCACAGCTGGGACTGTGAAATACGTGAGTGACAATGTTTCCAACCTTGTATTATTATATTAAAATTATTGTTTTAAACAATTTTGGGCTTTAAAATATATTGTATATTGCATTGTAGAATAATAAAAAAAAAATAAAGCTGACTACTTCACGGATTTCACTTTGCGCGTGCTATTTTTGGAACATAACACCAGCGATAAACGAGGGATCACTGTAAACAAATATGGCAGCATTTACATGAATAGGAACTGTGGTTAGAATTTACATATAAAAAATATAATTGGTTTTGATAAAGGCTGGAAAGAAATAGAGCTTCCCCTACCTGGAACAACCAGCATATGTAAATATAATTTTAAATAATTTTCACTCCCAATTCCAAAATGAAATCCACGCACCTGGCTGTAAAAATGGTTGGTTATGGGTGTACCTTAGTTAACATAGAGCATGAGCTGCAAATGAAACCAAACCATCAAGAGGATGTACTGCAGCCTCTATGTTTCATTCAAAATCAGTGGGAAGACTTCATGAAGGAAGGAGAGCCTCACAAAAACAAGCGTTGGCAGAGACAGATGGACTTACCAGTTTTCTGATCTCACACTCAAGGTTCAAGATACAGTCGAGTTTTCTTTTTCGGCATCGTTGGGCAGCAATGCGATTCTTACTCCTTCTCCTCACATCATGGATGAACTCGAGCTGCTCTGAGGTCAGTTTGTGCATTTTCACCAATGTTTGGAAGTCATTCCGTGGGAGATTTATGATTTGATCAACAGGAAATGGTAGCTTCACCTGTAAAATTCACACACAGACATGTCGGGTATCAAAAGTCATAGTATGTATTAAATAAACGGTGTGACACAAAAAAGAATGTAGACTCTGCTATAGTACTGTTACTTATAAAATGCATTTATACAGGAATGAATACATAATATTTTATAATATTCCTTTAGTTTTATTGCCTTCTATTATATTTTTTTTAATTCCAGTATAATTTATCTTAACCTTAAGCCCACATCTGAATGGTGAATGTTGACAAATGTAGTAAATATTTAGTTCTATCAGTTTTTAAATGGTTGAAAACATTTTTCCTAGAAATTTAGAATGTTTCAAATTTATTGGTAAAATCACGGTTTTATTATCAGTGGCAAGCATTTGGAAAACACTCGTAAGAATGTGCTTATGTCCTAATAATGTCGTCATAATGTCCTTCATGTAATCTTTTACCAACCTTTTTTCAACTGGAAATTGGATAAATAAATTCGTGCCACGGGTTATTTCGAGGTTATTTGAACGTAATCCTATATTTTTTTTGTAAGGCTGCAGCTATTTAAACTCTATTTGTTTATAATTAGCTTGGTGAAACCTAAATTTCAACTGATGACCAAATAACACATTCACTTAAAGTATGTAGCCTAATTATGAATGACCAATATTTATTATTGTATTGATAGTCAACATTTGTTTAGTTAAATATAAACTGTCAGTCTGATTTGTTCAAAACTTTCTTTAAGAGTACAAAAAGCAACTGTCAGGCTGCGAGCATCAAAAAGTACACTCAATCGGACTACTCTACCAACCGATGTAGAGCACTTTGTTAGAGGCTGAGCTGAACGCTGGCAACAGGCAATGTTCAATAAAATACCGGTGTAATTAAGTTTTTTTTAGTGCCTTGAATTCACATTTGAATTTAGGATAAGATTGTGTTGTTTGTATTGAATCACGAATCGTGACTCTCCTGCCCCGACAGTATGGAGTAAGATCGTTGTCAAATAAGACATGCGGTGTCAAAAAGATGTATGCACGTCACCATTCCTTTGATTACGATTCTCGCGAGACACGACTTCACGTCTTTGCATGAATCTCTCCTTTGGATGCTTTGCATGCATGGATGCAAATTGAGAAGACGTCACGCCAAGCGACCAGGCAAATTTAGTCGATCTGCAAATCATCCGCACCGGCATTTGTCAACACTCATACGTCTTGTTGACAGCGGTCTTACTCCAAACAGCAACATCTGATTGTTTGCTAAGTGAATGTCCATTCCTTTCCTAGATTATTTTTATGAAACTGGACTGACAGGCTTATGACCTGCGACTGCAAATCCATATATTGTTTGAAAATCATTGATATAAATTATAAATTGGTAAGAGATTGCCACATAACCACAACAACAATAATGGATAGTTTAAAAAAAATCTTTATTTGTAATTAATTAATCTTTATTTCTAAAATGTATTCCACTTCTGTGTTCGTGTTTTCATCAAGACTAAAGGCCTTTTTCCAAATTAACTGCAGTTCTTGGTTCTGTCAGCAGAAGTCACTAGATTTTGAAAAAGCTAAAAAAAAAAATTAAAAAAAGTTTGAAATTACGTCATTCTCGTCATTAAAGATTGCAGATTCACACTCACCTCTGGGCCACGCTCTTGTACAGTGCAGGACTCGCTGTCTCCTTCTGAAAAAGAACCTGACTCATCACTGGAATTGGTGCCATATGACTGTTCACATTTTATTTTGGGATGCCCCTGGTTAAAAACGGCATCGCCTACACTGTGTTCCTGCTGATCAACATTGAGGTAGCGGGCCATATTGGAGCAAGGTGAGGAAGAGAACTCAAATTGCGGCAGACTGCATGGGGACCCTCCACTGCCATCCTCTGCATACGAGTATGACGAACAGGAGCTGGAAGTCCTGGTGCGTGCCTCACAAGGAGGTGAGCCTGGGCAAACTTTTATTGGAACTGGGCAGCTGGTGTTTGGCCGTGGGCGACACATTTGGGGCTCAGTGCAGGTGGTGCTCGGAGAATAGGCCTGGGAAGTTGGAAGGGGCTGGCTGGCTGCAGGACACATTCCCTTTGGCATCTGCTCAGAAAGTTCCATTTCAAAAGAATTCCCACTATGGTAGGAATTTGCTGGGGTTCCAAGACGATTGCAGGCTCCTGAGGAAAATATGACACTTTGTCGATCAAGTTCAACTTCCTGTTTGCAGATTTCATCGCAGGATGTGGACTTAAGGGACATACCTGCATTGCAATTGTTGTTATTTGGGGATGTTAAAGACAAACTTAACTCGCCTGTGAAAGCTCTTGAGTCTTTATTGTGATCTCCCTGAGAGTAAACTTTGTCCTGGGGACAGACAAGCTTGTTGGCAAATAGCTGCTTTGATGAATTGGGTGAATAGGAGCGGTCCATTCCTTTTTTCAATAAGGCTTGGACACAGGAAGCCGACTTGGTTCTCTTGAACATTTCCGTTGACACGGGATTATCCATCTCCATTGCTGACACACTATCCTTATCAATGATGTCCTGCTCATCTCCTGAGAGGCACAACGAGATGGCCTCTTCCTCTGCTTGTGGCTCAACTTTGATTCGTGTCAAAGGCAATCTGTCCTGATCTGGTACTCCCCCACTGATAATGCTCTCTTTTGTTGTGCTAGGAAAACCTGAGGTACTAGTGTGGGAAGAGAAATCATTGTTGTGCTTGTTGCAAGCCCACTGGTATTTTCTATACTTGGGGCATCGTGGCAGGTCTGATCCTCTGCGCCCGGTAAATTCTCGTCGACCATCTGTTAAGTCACCAGGTATAGTCATTGCTAGCTGATCCTCACTAGGGCACCCACTGGTGGCAAAATCATCATGTTGTGGTCTCCGGGAGGTGGGCCTTTCAGCTTCTGACTGCATGCTTTCATCCTCTGGGTTAATGTCCTCAGCAGCTATATTGCGACAGTGCTGAAAGCCATCCTCACTACGTAGCTGAGCCTCCAGAAAACGAAAGCATGAGTCCTCTAGGTTGTGCATGCGCAGAAATTTGGCACAGCGGATGACCTCTTGAATGTTTTCTTTGCTGAGTAACAGCTTAGCAGTGTAGGCAAACTGCAACAATGGGATGAATCCACTCGTAGTGACCTGTGAAATAGAAAATGAAATCATGACTATTACCAGAGGTGGGCACGCATTGCTGATTGACTGTCGGTGACGCCCGTTTTGCTGACAGACCTACGAATGATGGAAATGCCCCAAAAATGACAGACGTACAAATGACGGGAATGCCCTCAATTAATGGCAATTTCGAAAGCATAACTCTTTACTTTGAAGTTCGTCAGTCCACCATGCCCATTCTGGCATATTAAATCAAATTGATCTGACTCAAATAATTATCTACTACATTAACCCGTTTCGACCCATCGACCACAAACGTGACCATCAAGAAAATTCTGATTGTGAGGCTCTATGAATCATTTTTCAATTATTTTTCACGAAGTACTGAAATACCACAATGTGTAGATGAAATGTGTGCAATGTCACATGTTTAGAGAAGATTGTCAAATGACCAGGGTTGTTTACTTTGTGGTTGCACTTCGAGAGAAACATAACAGCCTCAAAGCTCCCAAACAAATGGTTAGTAAAGTATGTTAAAATAAACATTGAACAAGGCTTTTTCGTACACATGATCTTTAAGATGATGTATGCATTTGCACTTACTCAAATTGGTTTGGTGTGTTTGCACAATGAGTTGATATGACATTGATATGACCGGTCATAAAACACACCTTTTCATCAACTATGTCACTTTTTTAAATTAGCAGCATCACCAGTCGGTGGATAAGTACTCTAGTTTATTTGAGATGGTTTAAGTTACTGCTTAATTTTGCAGTGTAGCATAGTTTACCAGATTTTTATTTATAGTTTATAGCTACCGTTTTTACTGAAGGCTACAACAATAAATAAATAAAAACTCATACTTTACACAATCTTTATACAAGCTCGCTGACCAAAACACAATCTCGCTGGCCAAAAGTTAAAAGTAATGTTTAGAATTAAATATTAAGAAATTATTTTGTGTTATTTTGCTTTAAAAAAAAAAGTTTTACATGAAGAAATAGCTTTGCTGGTAAAATGGGGAGTTGTGAGATTAAGCCGAGCTGAGAGGCTCAATGAGGACATTTAGTGGTCATTATTGAAGCGCAAAAAAAATTGTATTGAAGAGTCAAATGATTTTTAATTCTGCAGCATTTACATTTAAATGCACAATAATACAACAATATAACTACTAATAATAACAATAATTACTGAAAACATGATCCTCTTTTGTAATTTCTGAATTTAAACCAAAGGAGACCTTCACTGATTTTTTTATTTATATATATATATATATATATATATATATATATATATATAAAATCAGTGGTGAGCTGTCAGGGCCACCAAGGCCTTCTCTGCTGGCCTAACATAACCTGACATCATTATCATAACTATAATAAACAATAATAGTTCTAATAAACTATAAATTATAATAGTTTATAAATAAACTTTAATGAAAATCGGGCAGCTCGGAGGCGCAGTGAATAGCACGGTTCAAATCCACCTGACTCCGGCCTTCCTGTGTGGAGTTTGTATGTTCTCTCCGGGCTCTCCGGCTTCCTCCCACATTCCAAAAACATGCATGGCAGGTGAATTGGACATACTAAATTGTCCTTAGGTGTGATTGGGTGGGTGAATGGTTGTTGAATGGTTGTTCGTCTCTGTGTGCCCTGCAATTGGCTGGCAACCCGTCTAGGGTGTCCCCCGCCTACGGCCCAAAGACAGCTGAGATGGGCGCCAGGGAGCCTGCGACCCCTTTGAGGATTAGCGGCTATGGAAAATGGCTGGAAGGATAATGAAAGTGAATTTCATTTTGACTAGATGTTTTAATTCATAAAATTATTCTCCATATTCTGTTCTTTTCGTGTCATATTATATTAATTTGGTTACGTTCCTACCAGCATTGTGGTTTTAAATTGGAGTTTTAGCAGAAATCAGCTAACTTGTCTCACCAAGGCTGTATGTAATCTTATTTTCATTTTTTATTAATTTTTTTAAGTTTTGACGACATCACGTATAATGTTAAGTTTTAATGGTTGATGAAGTTTTATTGAAGTTTTAAAGCTCCGGAAAATAGCCTCGGACACCACAGAAGGCTTGCGTGTGAAAGTCACTGACCGCAAATGATATTTTATATATATATATATATATATATATATATATATATATATATATATATATATAAATATATATATATATGAAACTTGGTGGACAAGTAATTTGAAATTATTATGACTTCTGCTAAGTTTCAGCACGTATAATGAAAGTTTTAATTGCTGACGCCACTCGCGCCTTTAATTTCTGCGTTTTCGTTAGTTTGATTTGGTCCACCTGCCTGGTGATACTTTGTCTAGTTTTGCTCGCGGTTCAGTCCTGCCTCATTTCCTTGTTAAAACTTCCTTTTTCAAGCCACATATTTCCACATAAGTTTTCCTGCATTTTTTTGGCATCCCCTTCCTTCCTCCTCCCAACTCACCATGCCCAGACCTGACACTCATATCAAATTGCCATTTGTAATTTAGCGTACAATCTTTTTAAAGCTTGCCTGCTCTTGGTGGACTTCAGAAAACATGGGCAAATTATTTGAAATTGTTATGACTTATTCTAAGTTTTGGCACGTTTAATGATAATTTTTACTTGCTGATGCGGGTTTATTGATGTTTAAATGCTCTGAAAAAGCTTGTGAACGTGGGTACGGGTGCACATGCGGTCTCCTATGACTGAAGGCCTAAGTGTTAAATGCACGGACCACCACTGATTAAACCTGATACAATTACTGGACTGGTATACCTTCTCTTTTCATGTCTTGGCTGTCACTCTGAGCCACGGCCCGCAGTTGCTTATATGTCCAAATTAAGAGCAAGGAGCAGACCACACCCGATTAATCGGCAGAGTTTTGACTTAAAATTTATTACAAAAGGCAAGAGGATCCCAAATCTTTCTTTCCTTTTTTGATCGCTCTGTGGTCAAAAGACATCATATGCTATGACCACAAAAAAGAAAAAAGTACTACAGTGCTGTTCTCACCTGACTGGCCAAGCGATCTGTCATTAAGCTCAAAGAGCACGCCTACAAGACACAGACACCAATGAGGAGTTAACTTTAAGTGAGGAGTGAGTAACATCTCCCGCCCTTATTGGTCTATTGCCGCAAAGGAGTGCCCCTTGAGCTTAATGACAGCTTGCTTGGCCATTCAGGCGAGAACAGTACTTTTTTTCTTTTCTTTTTTTTGACCATTGCGGGGACGTTTTTTGTTTTGTTTTGTTTTGTTTTTTTAGCAAACGAGCGAGCGGCTGAGAGACAATAAGGAAGGGACGAAAGCTTTGGGATCCTCTTACCTTTTGTAATAAATTGGAATTTCAAATGTAAACCCTGCCTTTGAATCACGTTTGGTCACCTCTTAGTTGAACATACAGTACAAGCAACAGTGGGCCGCGGCTCACTGTGATCCCGACTACTAAAGCCGAGACCTGGAAAGAGAACGCATAGCTGTCAAGTCACTGTATCAGGTTTAATCAGTGGAGGTCCGTGCATTTCACACTTAGGCCTTCAGTGATTGGAGCCCTCATTTGCACCCGTACGCATGTACTCAAACCCGCATAAATTTTAATAATCTGAGATTTAAGTAAATATGCATTCTGCAGTCATTACAGTGCCTGTGGCAAGCGCATTTAAAGATAATTCGCCTGGTCTGGCATGCTTATAGCATAATACAGCACCTCCAAAAAAATCCGCGAAGGACCCAGGGTGTTAAAAAATCAAAGCGCAAAATAGCAAGTGATCACTGTACTTTCTAGTCAATACATTGGTCCGTTGACAAATTAGCACAAATGTTATGCACTTTGCCATAAGACAACCATCTTTCCCATGTTGCTAGTTGTACCAGGAAGTAATTTCACAGCTAGTTCAAATTAGCGATAAAACTTGCGTTAAACAAAACTAATGAAAGTGCGTAGCATACGCCAAACCACATTACATAATTGAAAGTATACCACCACGTCATGCTGGCCTTTTTGTGCGTTGCAAATGAAAGTAGCAATGTTTATGGACTGGAATCAAGAAAGTGTTTTTTTTGTTGTTGTTTTTTTTTTTAATAACCTTAACACCTTCAAGTGTCAACCCGTAAACGCCAACATGAATTATTTTCATGGAGGGCAAACCCATCCAAATAATACATCCACAACAGGCAAAATAAACCCAAAATTATAAAGAAAAAGACAATCACTTTACTAACTGACGCACACCGGGTCAAGACGTTGTTGACTTGTTAACACAGCATGGTTAAGTGCTTACGTGCTGATGTCATATATAAAGGGACCGCTCTGCTAAGCAGCATCATTCCAATTATTTAGTTTTTCCAAAAAAACACTACACATTTAGTCCCGATGAAAACTATTTAAAATGAACTCCACATAAAAAAGGCGCCAATCCCTGTGGACATCCGTTGATTCAAAGCACTTTCTTGTCACTGAAGCGCGTTCGACGTAAAATGTCACGTGACCAAACCACGCCTCGGTGCAGTGATTACACGCAACTGCTTTCTGAGGTACTGCTCATGCGTCGGCAATCCGTGTGACAGCCAATGGCCTGCGCTTAAATTTGCCTTGAAAAAGTCAAATTTAGCTTTTTAGTGATGTCGGAGGGGTGGGCAAAAATACACCAACGTAACTGAGGGGCCAACGATGTAATTTTTTTCTGACTTGAAATAATGACGGTCTGTTGTTGATGGAAAGGGTGCGGCACTCTGACAAATACAGGACTTTCAAGAATCTGTAACTTGTCCACCTCTGACTATCACAGTAGTCATTGGCTGGAGCAGGGGTGGCCAAGTTCGGTCCTCAAGAGCCACAATCCAGCCTGTTTTCATTGTGTCTCTTCAACTAACACACCTGATTCAAATGATTAGCTCATCAGCATGCTTTGCACAATCCTGATAACGACGCTGATTTGACTCAGGTGTGTTGGTTGAAGAGATACATTGAAAACAGTCTGGATTGTGGCTCTTGAGGACCGAACTTGGCCACCCCTGGGCTGGAGTATTTGGGTGTGGTGAGAGAACCTGACAGTCCTATCCATCCTTCCATTTTCTAGAGCCGGTAATCCTCACAAGGGTTCGAGGCTTGCTGGTGCTTATCCCAGCTGGCTTCGGGCAGTAGGCAAGGGACACCCTAAACTGGTTGCCAGCCAATTGCAGGACACACAGAGACGAACAACCATTGACGCACCCAATCACACCTAAGGACAATTTAGTATGTCCAATTCACCTGCCACGCATGTTTTTTGAGTGTGGGAGGAAGCCGGAGAGCCAGGAGAGAACCCATGCAGGCTCGAAGAGAAAATGGAAACACCACACAGGAAGGCCGAAGTCGGCTTGAACTCGGGTCCCTCTAACTGTGAGGTGAACATGCTTTTTACTGCATTCCTAAGCCGCCCCCCTGACAGTCCTAATTACCTTTAATACATCCTCCTAAGACCCAGTCTATTCTGTTGAGTCCACTCTAATAGACAATTGTTTAGTTTTGTTACAGTAGACTTAGATCCAAAAAGACATACCAAACAGAAAAACCTGAGTTCTCACAAAGGTTTGCTCTCATCAAACCAATACTGAACCCAAAGACATTTTCAGATATGCGCTTACCCCAGGGCTATTAATTACCTAAAAGATAATTAGCAGTCTTGCCGAATCTCCGTTTATAGGGTTTAGACTTCCCGTTAGTCCCAGGCTGCTCTAAGGCAGTAATGCTGGGTGACGGAAGTCTGCTTAAGCCAGTGTTGAGAGAGATTCGCCCTGGTTCTAACCACCTAGTTCTAACGGCACCGGTCCATTTTAATTCAAACTCCAACCTCACCGAATAAGTGCGCCTTTTTCAAAGTGGCTTCTCTAAAGAATCTTTGCACTTGGAGTGACCAGGATTAAATTTAGTCATCTTATACAACTACCCAGACTTGTTTTTTTTTTTTTTTTTTTTTTATAAACATATCCAATTGTGAGTAACGATCCATCCATCCATTTTCTAGAGTCTCTATCCTCAAAAGGGTTGCACGCTTGCTGGTGCCTTTCCCAGCTAAATTTCGGGCAGTAGGCTTGGGACACCCTGAACTGGTTGCCAGCCAATTGCAGGGCACACAGAGATGACCAACCATTCACACCCCCAATCAGACTTAAGGATAATTTAGAGTGTCCAATACACGTGCCAGTTTTTGGAGTGTGGGGGGAAGCCGGAGTGCCCAGAGAGAACCTATGCAGGGTCAGAGAGAACATGCAAACTCTACACAGGAAGGCCTGAACGAGGTGGATTTAAAGTCGGGTCCCTGAAGGGTGAACCACCGTTCCACCGGGCCACCCGGTGGGTAACTAGTTAATAGTAATTATGGCAGCACTGATGTTATGGGTTTAGTTGTTCATTTACATATAAAGAATAAGTGGCTTCAGTATAAAGAAAGACAAAACTAGAGCTCAAATTGTAGTTTACCAAATTTAATTGGCGGTAGCTAGGGCAAAGGTTGACATGGAGTTTCAATCAATGCAATGGCTGGACAAAACCATGTAATCATTGAACCAAGAAGTAGATCAACTCACTTTTGATTAGCTCTTTCCTTCGCATCAGAGTAATACAATCTCTTGATTAATACTTTTAATCTAGGGTGCTAACCACACATTCCCAGTTGTACTCTAATGATGAAAAATAATGTAATCAAAACAATGAATAAGTACTAGTCATCAATCAATATACGGCATAACCGATTCTGATTGTGCTCCACAACCACAACCAATAATCAAAATGAACATTCATTGTTTTATGGGATAGCAAGCCCTGCTTTAACATTGAATTTGTGAAAATATGTTTTGCTTGTTTTACTTCCAGAACATTTTACCTCAGTCAATTGAATTATTCAATTATTAATATAATTATTCTTTATTTATCCTTCTTCAAGAATGGTGAAATTTGTTGTTTCAATTAACCTGTTTTATTGTTGAAGCCAAATCTGACTGGTATCGTAAAGCTAATTTAAGACATTACCTCACTTAATACATTTGTGCTTTTCACAGCACTATATATCATCATCATCATCATCATGATGAATCATTTTCAATCCACAGCAAGATGTAGGCTCCATCACGATGCCAATGTTTACGGTACTTTGTCAGTGAATTTTTGTGTGCTTTAAAATTTTGACCATCCATTTTGGTATTAGGTCTTCATTTCGGGTATTTCTTGTCTAGCAGTATCCACGTAAGAATTTACGCTAATTAACTTCTGCTAGTCCATATGTGGTAATCTTTACAAGCAGTGTTACCTGCCCAATTCCATTTCAACGTTTTTATTTTTCAACCATGTCCACAATCTTTGTTTGTTGACTGATTTCTTCTTGTTGCGTATGCTGATTTCCAACATCCTTTGTTCCATGCCTCAATACGGATGACATCAAGCTGTTTTCTAAGAACGAACGTGAACTTGACTGTCTAATTCACCAGACAAGCGGTGATGGGAAGTAACGAAGTAAAAATACTTCCTTACTGTACTTATGTAAATTTTGCTTGAACTTTGTACTTTTAGAAGTATTTTTTCTGACTTTTTACATTTACTCCCTACATTTGAAACACAAATATCGTATTTTTTACTTGCAACATTTTAAAACATGCCTTGTTACTTGTTTTTTTTAACAATTCACAATAAAAGCCTTTGTTACTTTTCCTTTGTATCTTTGTGCAAACTACGTAAACCATTTATACCAATCAGATTTGCTGCCAATAAATTTAAAAACACGCAGGGACGTCCCACAACTGTCAGCGCCATATAACCTGGAGAGCAGAGAAGATAGCAGTAGGTAGCCTATGCCAGAAGCTCCACCCCAAGTCCAGCAACGTGAAGCTAGACCAGGGGTCGGCAACCCAAAATTTTGAAAGAGCCATATTGGACCCAAAACCCCCCCCCAAAAAACAGATATATCTGGAGCTGCAAAATAATTAAAAGCCTTATAATGAAGACAACACATGCTGTATGTATCTATAATAGCTATATTAGCTTACTATCAAAATGATTACGTTAACTACAAATACATAATGAGGCTTCATGATTTAATGTTTATTTTTCCTGCAGTGCATCCTGTCGAAAATGACGCACCACATGACTACTCTGTTGTGCGATGCCGCCTCAAGTTTAACTTCATTAAAATATTAATGAATCATGTTTCATTGCTTTGATGAAATTGAATAAAGCAGATTTTTTAAGTTTTTATTTACGAGGATTCGAAAAAACAGAAAGGAACGTAATGTGCCCCTTATCTGGGCAATAGAGTGCAATAAAACGCAGCTCGCATTTATAAAAATAAAACATCAGCCACATACCTGCATTCAATATCAATCACATCATACATCTCAGGCAATTGAATATTCTGGCGCTGAATTATTGTCCTTGATTTGTTGATCGGTGATGTTGCCTGCCATTTTAATCGTTCTTTTCTTCACTGTTGGCGGAGAGCGATGTGTCTTTTTTTTTGCATTATCCCAGTTTATGAAGTCTGTAAATAGGTTTTCTGATATGTTGATGAATGACTCCATGTAGTCACCATCTGTGAACGGTTTGCCACGTTTTATTATCTCCCGAGTTGCAACGAAACTTGCAGCAGTCGTGGAGTTTGGAGATGCAATCCACTTCTTAAATATATTTTTGCGCTCCTCTAATTTCTGCAGAAGTAATGCAATCGCACTTTTTCTCTCACTTCCAACCGGGTCGGGTGCAAATGTAGAACGCCTTCCCAGAAAATGTCGTTCCTCATTGCTCTTTTTTTTATTTGACAACTTCTCGCTACAGAGCAAACATTCGGGTAGTACTTCCGCATTGACAATGAATGAAAATAATTTGGTCCAAGAAATGTTGAATCCTCTGTTTTCCTCAGCTATTTTTCTCTTTTTCCCTTTGGCCCATTGCTCATGGCCGCCTGTTTGTTTACAATGGCCACGTGCCTAGCATCCCGCCCTGCTGATAGAAACGCTTGTTGCAGGCTATGACGTAATTCTTTGTTGACAGAAATGTTGAAATGTAATATTTATTCTACACCTTTTTATAGCATTGGAAAATGTTAAGAATGTTTTTGTCATGTTTTTCCCCCTATAGAAACCATATGAAAATGAAAAAAATATTACTCTCCCCCATGTTTTTCTATTTTCAAACATTTTTGAAAAAGCTCCAGGGAGCCACTAGGACGGCGCTAAAGAGCCACATGCGGCTCGAGCTGACCCCTGAGCTAGACACACAGCCTTTTTTGATGCTGTTTTATTCGCACAATGAAAATAAGATCAATTCAATTTAAAGAAAGGGGTTGTCGACTAGTGGGCATCCAGGGAACACTATCCAGAAAGAAATAACAGGCTTACAAGAATACATCAAGATGATGGCCCCCACGGTTGACGTGTTCAGTGAATATCTCAGACCACAGAAGTCCAGTAAGGAGTAGGAGCCAGATGAACTGTCATGGAAAGACAAGCCCCTGCATAGCATGTACCACAGTCAAATTGGAAGGAGTGTCTAACATCCAGAAAACCTACCAGTGGCTAAAAAAGGCTGGACAGAAAGACAGCGCGGAAGCCCTAATCGTGGCAGCACAAGAACAGGCCCTAAACACAAGCTCAATACCGGCAGGGTTCTAAAATACCAGACAGAATCACAGATTCAGGCTGTGCAAAGAAGCCCGAGAGAGGGTATATAGCACATGACACTAGGGTGTAAAATGCTAATGGCCAAGGCATATATGCAGCGGAATCAGGTAGCAGGAATAGTGTACTGGAACATCTGTACCAAATATGAATTTGAGGTCCCAGAATCAAGGAGGGAGAAACCTCAAAAAGTGGTAGAGATCAACCAGCACAAGATCCTGCAGGATGTTTTGATTCAGGCAAACTGGTGATAGTCAAACAGTCTGATTTAGTACTGGTGAATAAACATCAGAAGACAGTAGTTTTAATAGAGGTCGCAATTCTAAGTCATCGCAAAATCCGGAAAAAAAGAACACAAAAGGGTAGAGAAGTACCACAGACTGAAGGAAGAGCTAGAGAAAACATGGAGGGTAAAGGCAAGCAGTTGCACCTGTAGTAATCTGGGGATGGTTACCCTCAAGCTGGATGGATGGCTCCAGCAGACACCAGGAACAACATCTGACATCTCAGTGAGCAAAACTAGGAACAACTAACATCCTCCGCAGAACCCACAGGCTTCAGGTAAGGGACCCGAGCTTGAAGAAGTTAATGCTCAGGTGCGAGAGAAAGCTTTTTTTTTAATGAATAAACTGGAACAATATTCGTAAAACTTTGTGTACTAGATAGAGTTCCAGCAAAGGGGTTGGCTTGCTAACTTGGCTTGCAAACACGCTGTCCATGGGGCCTCTAAATAATCCACCACTGGATTGTTGAGTGTTTTTCATTTTCGACTTTCCGCTTTTCTACCGGGTACTCAAAGCGCTTTAGACTAACTAGTCATTTACGTACTGATGACGCAGCATCAGGAGCAATTGGGGGTTAGTGTCTTGCTCATGGACACTTAGACATGGTCTTGATTGTCGGAGGATTGAACCCACGGCCGTTTGACTGGGAGACAACCACTCTACCACCAAGCCATGCCGCCCAATGCCCCGTTCAAATCATAATTGTCGGGGCATGCACTCAAGTATTTTTATTCTTAGACAATGTACACAAATGTACTGTTAAGAGTAATTCAACAATTCATTACTATTACTATTACTAATTGGACTATTGTATGGTATGTTATAATTTACATAAACCTTAACACAGAAAACAAAATTCAAACACAGTTGTTCTTTTATGAAATTGATCATTTATTCACAAATATTACTTTTTTCTACTTTTTTAACTTTGTAAATAAATGCTAATAGAAGTAAATTTAGCAGTAGCTTTTATCAAGCATAGAATATGTGTGTTTAAAAAACTAGTAAGTCAAACAAAGAAAAAAAAAATATTACTATTATACTATAATATTACAAAATCTCTGTGGCTCACAAGTTTGCCTCATTAGGTTGCTGTGGCAGTTATAGCAGCGGAGTAATAACGCATGTCAAAGTGGATATAAATTTAAACCTGCAGAGAGCAGCTGATGAGACTAGCCAAAAAAAGTCCCTTTGGTAAGTTGAGCTCGTTTCTTTTTTTAGAGTCACTTTTAATATGCACGTAAGGTAATATAAATGTAAGTAAGCTGTACGCAAACAGACACATTTAAACTAGTACAGTGACACTGTTCTTCTTGTGCATTGTATTTTTGAAATAAACAATAAAATAAAAAATAATAATACAGTGGACCCCTGGTTTATGACGTCCCTGCCTTACGTTTTATCACCTTGCGATGTGGACTGCGACATTTTTTTCTGTCCCTACCATTTTTTTCGCCTTTTGGCAGTCAGTACATACAGTCAGTACTTACATTCCTAAGATACTGGTCTACTATTGGTGGGCGTTGCAGGAGTCACGAAGATGCTGGTCTGCTATTGGTCAGCGCACGGGGTCACAACGATGGCTGCCTAAAGACTTTATCTTGTCTGAGAGTGCTTTCAATATTGTATTTATTGTGCATTTTAGTGCTTAATTCAAACTTGAATTGGTTAACCATGGGTCCCACGATTGCTTGTGATGTTAAAGAGAGAAATAAGATGATTTATATGAAAACAAACCTAAAGATAATCAAGAAATACTAAGAAGGCTAAGCTAGCCTTGCCGAGGCTACTCTCACTAAGGAATATGGCCGTAACAAGCTCGTTGCTCAAAGGTAAATAAATCCTTTATATATATTTTATTCATGATGTTGTTTAATTATATACATGTATACAGTATCTTCAGCTTAATTTCCATATAAATCATCTTCTTATTTCTGTCTTTAACATCACCAGCAATCTTGGGACCCAAGGTTAACCCACTCAACTTTGAATAAAGCAGTAAAATGCACTATAAATACAGTTTTGTAACCACTCACAATCCAACGAAGCTTTACCCTTCCGCCATTTTGAAAGGAGTGAGGTCGACCAATTACCTAAAAACACTAGTAGATAGAGGCAAAACAACACAAATACAGTGATCCCCCCTACCCTCCTACCCCCTAATGGGGGTGTCAACCCCCCGCGAAGTCTGAAACCCACAAGAAGGATATCAGTTCCTAGATTTCTATGTACGCCCCAATATAGCCGCAGTAACCATAAACAATCCTTTTTTTTGTATTTTTTGAGTATTTTAATTCCTTTCTCCTATTATTTAACATTACATTATCCTTATTAACATTATTGTATAATCATTAAATAACTAATATTACTTAGTTTGTTGTGAATTTGTTCTCAGGACTGGTTATCTGCACCAAGACTCCGGTGAAAGAGTATGCAAGTCATCACGTTGAACTTCACATTTATTTTGGCTCATGTATGGTGTATCATGTAGTATCTGTTGAATGACAAATCAACAACGTTAAAGTCAGTTAACTAACAGATAAACACTTGCCAAACTTTAATCTATGAATTTACTGTATTTTTAGCCGACATTAACGGGTTAGCAACAACTAAATAAAACTAACTATAAAGTGCAACCTCAACACAAACGAACACATAAACAGAATAAACACTAATCGCTTACTAAACATAGGCAGTCACGTGCGTCATCAACATAAATGATAATAAACTATAAATATGAGCTTACGTTGTCATTCACTAAGTCACCGTAACAAGCCGAATGACACAGAGAGAACGTTAAACAGGAAACGGAAATGCAACGCGACCTGACAAATTAAAAGCATGTATTTCAAAATAAGATTAAAAAAAACGTCACAAACTCTAACGCTTAAAGAGTTCTTAACATAGTTATCAATTAATATTACTTAGTTATTTGATTAATACAGTAGTGCATAATGTACTTTTTTGCTTTTTTAATTTGTTTTCGATTTTTGCGCATTTTTTAAATTATTTTTTATTTTGAAATATTTTTAATTTTTCCTGGACAAACCCGCGAAGTACTGAGACCGTGATATCTGAGACCGCAAAGTAGGAGGGATCACTGTACATCCAACCCCTTAGGTTCATGACAGTTGTTTTTGTCGCAAAGCCGGGAAAATACCGTAAAGAAGGGATGAAAAAACTCAATATTCCACATCGCAACATGAAAAAAACGTAAGCCGGGCACGCTGTAACACGGGGTCCACTGTATTATATTCAAGTAGTGCTTACTGTACTATTTTGATCCCAATTTTTAATATGTATGTACATTTTTCATGTTTGTACCTGGGGTTTTACACGCATCAGCTAATTAACTATGCACGGCGAATTCGCGTTACGATCGCAAGCGGAATGGATTAATATCGTAGGGCCTACTGTATTTTTTTCTGCAAATGTTGGCCAATCTTAAAATGACCAAATGTTCAAAACTGAGAGTCTAGCAACACTCGATTTGCATTTGGTTTGGTTACATTAGAAACAGAAAGTAACCCTAGCTGCGGTTTGTCACAATACTATTTTGATCCCAATTTTTAATATGTATGTACATTTTTCATGTTTGTACCTGGGGTTTTACACGCATCAGCTAATTAACTATGCACGGCGAATTCGCGTTACGATCGCAAGCGGAATGGATTAATATCGTAGGGCCTACTGTATTTTTTTCTGCAAATGTTGGCCAATCTTAAAATGACCAAATGTTCAAAACTGAGAGTCTAGCAACACTCGATTTGCATTTGGTTTGGTTACATTAGAAACAGAAAGTAACCCTAGCTGCGGTTTGTCACAAACAAATGTAAATGTGATGGAATATACCATTTAAATTCCTTTTTATATTGGTCCATCATTTGAAATGCTATGGCAAACGTGATTGACATCACATGGCCTGAACATTTGGCTTGTTGACTCATAGCGGCACGTTACTATATTGTGCTTGCTTTTCACAAAGGGCGCTGGTCATTGACATGATGTCAATGAAAGACAATAGAAGAGAGGGTTTGCCTTCTGTTTTATTTTCCCCACTCTGCACTCTGTGTGTTGCTGAATAAACTACGCCAGTTGGCTAATGAGAGAAGTTGTTAGTTCTATCACAACTAGATTTATACTGAAACCAGGAAAAAGGTATAACTTTTCATATATAACCTTGAGTTGTATAAGGGTATGCAGCATGACAATCTGATTCTCATTATATTTGCATAATGGAGCCACAATAGCGAGTTAGCTGCAAAGTAGAGCTAGTTTAGCGGTAGGATCACCACGGGAGGCTACACCTAAGCTAACAGACAGTAAAGCAAGCCATGGTGAAAAAAGGCAAGAGCAATTGTCTGATTTTCAAGAGGATAGCAGAGGAATGAGGCTCTGGGATGAAAGAAGGGTGTGCTGTATGAATGGAGTAGGTTTGAAAGTGACCATTTCGACAGAGCCAACTGGAGTCTTTGACAATACAAGTTTTGGGCTATTATTCAGAGACACGAAAGACAATGTCATGTTCCCACTCTGTCTACTTCCTAATATGGCTATCTCTGCGGAGGCTGGGTTTTCTTGACGGGAGTCATCACCTGACTATTTAAGTGCAGCTGAAGTGGGAGGATGTCATCGCATTATAGTGCATCTTCTGTGTATCTTCTTTCATTCTAGTCTCCTTGTATGCCTAGTGTTTGATCTGTGAGTATTTGTGCTGTTACTTTGTATGCCCAGACTTTAGCTTGTAGTCTGTTCTCCTGCTGGCTTTGTTCCCTCTTTCGCATTTGCTGTGTATTGTTATATAGGATTTTCTATGTCTATTTAAGTTCTATTTTGCTGTATATTATCCTCACTTGCTACATTGCTGTTCTGAGTTTTGTTATTCACGTGTTGCATGCTCTTTTTATTAATAAATTTGACAATTGGATTTTTTTTGTCTGGATCCAGGCTGGGATCCACCTTTTAGTATCCTCTGTGTTAAAGCGTAACAGACAAGGGCCGAGAAAATTTCACAGTATTGACTGAACACTACATATATTGACAAATGTAAGCATCACTTTGACTTTCTGTACGTTGCAAAACAGCGCTGAAGAAAGCCGATACAGAGACTGACAGAGTATGTCATCAAAGCTAAGCAGCATCTTACTACACTTAGAAGTGCAGGTGAAGTGCCAAGCGAGGTGCTGATGGCAATGACTATGTGTACCATTTTCTATAGACGCTTATCCTCACTAGGGATGCAAGCGTGCAGCTGTCTTCAGGCAGCAGGCGGGGATACCCTAAACCAGTGTCACACACCCACTCATTGTGTTTTGCCCTTCAGGTAGGGTTCTCCGTCCACCACGAGGGGGCGGAGTCACCAGCTGCACACCTGGCGGCAATTTGTCATCAAGGACTTTTAAGTGCAGTAGGAGCAGGAAAAAGACGCCGGGTTATTCCTTTGCCACTCTCCGAGAAGCCTCTGAGAAGTTCCCAGCTGTCTAATCCAGAGTTGATCTCTTTCAAGGGGATTTTGGTTTGTACTTTGTCTTTTACCTTTCCTCCACGTTTGACCATTTTTGTTGTTAGTTTGTTTTCTAGTCGTTCTCCTGCTGACTCCGCTCCCCTGTTGCCTTGCATTTTATTGGACTAAAGACTCTACAATAGAGACTTTTTGTTGTTGCTTTGATTTGAACCTAGGTCTGCAAGGCACTGGTCAGCCAGGGATAGCTGGTCAGCCAGCACGACAAATACGTTATGGAAATCTGGTGGGCACTGGCCGTATCTACACGCATTCAAGCCACTCCGTCTTCAATACCGTTCCTCAGGTTCATCACAGAGAAGGGTCGACTTCCATCCAATCCGGCCAAAATACAGTCTGTGGTCGATTGGCCTTCTCGAACAAGAAAACAACTGCAACGATTCCTGGGGTTTGCCAACTTCTGTAGGCACTTCATATGCAACTATAGCATGCGAGCTGAAGCCCTGACAAAAATCACTTATAACAAAATGCCGTTCGCGTAGGGGCCCGAGGCAGAAAAAGCACTCACCGACCTCAAACATAGGTTCTCCAGCTCCCTGGTGCTATTACAACCTAATCTGAACCTCCTATTCACGGTAGAGGTAGACGTGTCAGACTCACGTGTTGGTGCGGTGTTAATCGCAGCCATCGCCGGCTGATGGTAAACTTCATCCCTGTTCTTTCTTCTCCCATTTTTTAAGTCCAGCCGGGAGGAATTACGACGTGGGTAACTGCGAACTACTGGCAGTCGTCCTCGCACTGGTTGGAGGAAACAAAACAATCTAATCACCATCTTCTCCTACCACAAGAACCTGGCTTAGCTTCGCACCACATAAATCCCAGGCAAGCAAGATGGGCCCTGTTTCTAACTCATTTTAACTATGTCATAACCTTTAGGCCCAGCTTGAAGAATGGGAAGCCGGATGCCCTATCCAGCGTATATGAGGAAGACTCCAGCGAAAGTCCCATTGAGAGCATCATCCCTGGCAAACGAGTGATCAGCATCAGAGGAGCAGGTGGAGAGAGCAGATGGACAGGGCCACGCACACTGTCCATAAGAAAAACTCTATATGGGATCCCAGCTTCAAACCTCTGAGTTGCAAAGCTGGCCTGCCTCCCGGGGATCAGCCAGATGGTCTTCCTGATCAGTCCTCACTTTTGGTGGCCGGGCTGGTGGCGCAATGTCAGAGAATTTGTCTTGGAATGTCCAGTATGCGCCAGGGAAAAATTCCCGCACCAATCTCCAGCCGGCTTGCTTCATCCGCTTCTGGTTCTGTCCAGACTCTGGTCCCACATAGCCCTGGACTTTGTTACGGGACTACCGGTCTCCCGAAAAAGACCACCATCATGACAATTACGGACAGATTTTCCAAAATGGCACATTCTGTGGCTCTCAAGGGGCTACCTTCGGCACTGGAAATGGGAAGACTTCTGATCCACACATGTTCCAACTTCACGGCATTCTGATGGATTGTCTCCAACAGAGGTCCACAGTTTGTCTCCCAGGTGTGGAAGGCATTCGGGTGAGCCATGCGAGCATCGATTAGCCTGACTTCTGGCTACCATCCACAGTCCAATGGACAGGCCGACCATAATAACCAGGCCTTGGAAGCCGCATTGCGGTGCGTCTGCCAACAAAACCTGTCTTCTTGGTCCACTCACCTTTCCTGGGTGTAATACATTCATAATGCAAACCTGCCCCCTTTCCTCATCGTTTTCGGCTACCAACCACCTGTCTTCGCCTCATATGGGAAAAGAGGTGTCCATCTAGAGCCACCTACGACAATCCCAGAAGGTCTGGAGGGACACCAGAGCAGCGCTGGCACGAACAGTAGATCGAAACCAGCAGTTGGCAAGCGGGTGGAGATCCCAGGTGCAGAACTACCGTCATGGACAAGAAGTATGGCTGTCCACTCGAGACCTGCACCTCGCTGAACCCTCCAGCACATTGGGCCTCAGGTTCATCAGCCCATTCAAAGTAGAAGCCATCTTTAATCCCAACGCTGTCAAATTTCACGTCCCTCTGCTCAAGATGGTAATCTTGAGCTCACTGTGCACTCCCTCTATGCCCCCTCTTCCTCCTCGCCTGGATGATGGAGACCCCGTTTTAAAGGTCAAAGGTTTCTTTATATATACCTTACGGTATTTTTATTTATTTTTTTGCCGAAAAAAAGATCCATCCTGGACTCCAGACACAGGGGCAGGGGAATTCAATATTTAATTGACTGGGGGGGTTATTAATTATAAGAGCGCTCTAGAAACAGGTTGAGAGGTTCAGTCATCCGGAAGGGACTCAGTCAAGCCACTACTCCTCCACATTGAGAGGAGCCATTTGAAGTGGCTCGGGCATTAATTTAGGATGCCTCTTGGATGCTTTATTGGTGAATTGTCCCAGGATAACTCATGCCTGAAGATCTGCGCCAAAGCGGCTTCTAAAGCTAAAATTGTTTAATATATATAATATATATATATATATATATATATATATATATATATATATATATATATATATATATATTACCAAAAATAACACGCGCAACATGAAATCTGTGGTCAGCTTTATTTTTTTTATTATTTTATAATGCAATACTGAACTATAGAATAAAACCAAATATCAAAACCTGTTTTCAAATCCAAAATTGGTTTAAAACAATAATTTTAATATAGTAATACAAGGTTGGAAACATTGTCACTCGCATATTTTACGGATAGTTGTTGGCGCTCTTTCTTTTTCTGAGCAAGAAGACTTTGATAAACGAATATGCCCGGACATCGAATTAAAGTGAAGCCTCTTATATAATAACAATACACTTGAAAATTCAATGTATTACAAAAGAAATCTAGTTAAAAGTCAGATTTCCAAAGCTGCTCATTTCTACATTGCCGTCTGTGTATCTACATAGTGTGAGCCTTTGCTCACGTGATCAGCTCCAAGAGACCAAGCTGTCAAAAATCCCCAGATACCCAGGGGTTAAACTCTCAAATTTTTATCAACAGGTTATCTTATCTTGAATATTATGTTACTCTCACAATTTTTCTCCTCACAGCTTTATGATATGGAACAGCACGAATATTACTAAAACGAACAAGTGTTTATATTTGCAATAATGGTATATATATATATATATATATATATATATATATATATATATATATGTATATGTATATATATATATATATATATATATATATATATATATATATATATATATATATATATATATACAGTGGGCCCCCGGGTTACGAACTTAATCCGTTCAGCGGCTACGCTTGTAACTTGAACTGCTCGTATGACGGGCAATCCAAACCTATGTTAATTTGTGAATGCGTGCAACACGTGCAAAAACCTTAGGTAAAAACATCACAACTTTATACACATATTAAAAATGAGTAACATAATCTACTGTACAGTTAAATTAAATAACATATACAAAGGAAAAATTATATTTACCTTTGGAGCGACGTGACTTGAGCTGGGTGGAGGCGGAGGGGAGCAGAGACCAACCCGCAAAGTTAACACAGTTACGCTGATTTGCTATTGCTCTTACAATGTCACAGTCACTGTTTCAGTCACGGTGTCAGTCACGGAGATGCTAAAACATATCACCGGCAATTTCCTTCTCTTTAATCCATAATAGAAGAAGCCTCTCCATTTTGTTTTGGTCCGTACCCCGGCAAGGAAAGTCTTGCCCTTAGAAGATTGCCGAGCGGTTCCGTCCATAGTCACAAGCAAGGTTAACTATGCGTGTGCCTCCCTCTTTTTTTTTTTTTTATTATCTCCTGCTTCGTTTCTATTGTCATCATCCTCTTACTTCTTCCTTTACCGCTACTAGCAATTTTAGAAGCTATTTCTAACGGATAAAGTTTGCAAAGTCTTCACAACATTCCTTCCTTCCGTTTTTCACTCATTTTCTCTCCTTCCTTCCATCCCGACCAGCTGTGCCATCAAGCTAGATAAAGGCATTCGGCCAATAGCATATGGGCATTTCTGTGATTGACGTGACGTCGGCCAATAGCATCTCCGTGAGTGAGACCGGGTGACCTTAATCGACCAATAGCATATTGGCATCTCCGTGACTGACTCCGTGACTGACACCGTGACTGAGACAGTGACTGTGACGTTGTAAGAGCAATAGCGTTCACGTTACTGTCACAAGCGTCAACTGCTGATTTTGTTGACGCAACTAAGTGAAAATATATTTGCATACACAATGGCCGGCATGTCGGATTGTTCGTAAGACGAAAGGTTTGCTCGTAAGTGGGGGACGAAAATCTCCGTGGTCCACGTTCGTAAATCGAATTGTCCGTAAAACAGGGTGTTCGTAAACGGGGGGCCGACTGTATGTATATATGTATATATATATATATATATATATATATATATATATATATATATATATATATACATACGTACGTATATCTACCGTATTTCTCTGAGTACAGATTGAGTTTTTTTTTTTCCTAATTTTCAATCCCAATTTTAGAGTGGGTGGGGGGGTTATAGTTGCATAACTAAAAACAGAACAATTTTTTCCACATAGCTGTGTTTGAATAACATAAATTCAAAAGCGAAATGAGTAATAGCTTGTCAATTACAAGCCTTAAAATGATTACATTGACCTCTAATTTGATATAGTATGCATCCATTTTAGAGGTTTTGCACAGAACATGCAAAAATGCACTTCCGCCAAGCGGCGCCTAATTGTCTTTTTGTTGTCAACAACGAAGTCACTTGGATAATTTTTTTTGGCAGACCTTGGTGCATTATGAAAAGAAAATGACGGCTTGACTCATCTCCTTCAGCCCTTAGCCGTGTGCTTGAACAAACCGGTGTGGATGTCAGCAATTGGGGGGAGAAACACCAAAGGGCAACCTTCCACACTCACAGTCATCACTTGGGTAAAGAAAGCTTCGGATAATATACCAAGTGAGATGATCAGCAAATCATCTCCAAAGACCTCTATTTCAAATTAACTGGTTGCGTCCGAAGACGATTAAATGGGAGGAGCTATTTGGCATATTAGATGATGACTTTTAGGGCTTTTCAGCATATTAATAATCAGCTGTGTCAAAAAATAAACAATGAAACTTCAAATCAATTAATTGTTGCAACATTAGTTTCAGCATTTGTGTCTAAGCACATGCGCACATTGCCTCGCACTTGTCTCATTTTCGCCCCCCTTAACCGCAACTATATGTTATTCGATATGCGATGAAGAAATGTGTCTAAAAATACCGTAATTTTGTCATTTTAATAATTGGACGATTTTTGAACAATTAATTATTATTATTTAACAATTATTATAATTGGACAGTCATGATCGAAGTAACCACTAAAGTAGATTTATAATCGCGTTTTTGTAAAATTCACCCAGATTGAAGTAAAAAAAAAGGAGGGGTCAAATTATAAGCAAGGTTGACTTGTACACAGAGAAATATGTTAAATTTGGTTGCAAAGTTAGCAGTGTTCAGCAATGCCAGGAAGAAAATAGAACTGAATAATTTTTTCTCTTTAATGCTATATAAAATTGAAATGAATGTCCAAAGTTATAGAATTAAACACACACAAACATACATGCATGTTATCTCTATATACAGACATGCATGTTATAGAAATAAAATATGAAGATATTTCTGGAAAAAAGAATGTTAGATTATATTGAGATTATATTCTCATTTATATTCTTCTTACTTTTTATTTATGGCAAAAATCTTGAGACATGTGCTGGACAAAAAGGCATAGATTATGCTTTAATTGTGGCTGATCTTCTGTTTATTGAGGTTCACTGTCATACCATCATGATATGGTGGTTGTTAGAAATCACATTATTCTTTTAATTTAAGAATATTTTTTCCTATTAATTTGATCAAACACCAAAAGTTGCTCAAGCATTACGATACACGACTATATTACTTTTGAAACTATATTCATTGGCATGGTAAAGACAGGTAAGCATTCATACCCCCCCACACACACACACCCCCACCCACACACACACACACACACACAAGCACGCACGCACGCAAACACACCTACACACACAAACAAACATCGATAGGATTAAATCAGATAGTGTCTCGTAATCCTCTTACAGTGCAGTTAAGTACGAACCAGACACTCGGGAGGACATGAACTCACATCTTTATTGTTTACAAGTCTGCTTCTGAACAACCAAATATCATTTTGTTAATTTATTTAGTATATACATGGGACATCAAAACTGCTCTTATGGCAAGTCATTTTCAAAACTAGGACTCAGGATTCAAGATATTTCGATTGCCATATTGTTGCAAATGAAGACCAGTTTTACTCCTACTAGTACCGATGCTATTCAATATAACTTTCTAATTATCAAATCAAAGTATTTCAATGACTGTAGGAAGCAGGACTTATTTTCAGCCCTTGAATTTCAGGACTTGGACAAGCTCATTTTAGCTCAGAAATTTTTAATAAAAATACACAGTTTGAGAAGCACAGCTTCCCAGCAAGACATTTTACTTCCTCATTAGAAATGTCAGTACCAATAAACTCATATTTAAGAAAACATTAAACAACTTCAGATGCACTAATAACACAGCTTTAAACACTCAAGTCTTTTTTTTTCACAGCTAGACCTCCACATGAACAGAATTCTACTCACTGATAAGCTCGAGTAACCCTTCAGTAAGAAGAGCTGATTACAACTTGACTCAACTAAAGCTACAATATGCGGCAACTTGTTTGTGCAATCGCAGTTGAGGCCATTCAGTGAAAGGTGTATGCAGCTCCCAATAGGTCAGTGGTAGCAGTACTTGCAAACAGAAAGCTATCATAGAATGAAATGATTGCTTTTCTCTTTACTGTTTAACTTTGTGAGCTCTATTTTGTCTTGTGCCATTTTTTTCTTTTTGGTTTCAACTTGCAACTATTCCATCTGAGTGGTTTTTACCTACAAACACTATTAATATTTTTTTCAAGAAAACAACAATCTTATAGCGAAAATACTTGACTTGATAGAGAAAAATTGAGATCAGTTTTTTTTATCCTGCACAAAATTCTTTATAAGTAGTTGTCAGACTTAACTCAGTGTAACTCAGTGTAATATAAAAATAATACTGGACTAAGTTGCACCAGTAAACATCTTTCGCCAAGATGTTTCTACGATTTGAAGAATTAATTCATTAATTCAGTGTTTTATTCATGCGATGAATTTTATTTCTCAAAATAGTGTGTAAGTGATAAAGACTGAATTAGAATTTGAAGAGAGCCTGGTTGGTGCATACTGCTCTTTTATTGCAGCATTGGAAGATTTCCAGCGGCAATGCCTTAAACAAGGCGGCTTATCCATAGTTGTAGACAAAAAGTATCAGTGAATGCCGTTTTTGATGGACGTACCTCTTCAGGAAGGCTGACTGTGAAGCCATTCTCTGCCTGGCCTACCAACACCTGGAGGAAATACTCGCTGCAGGCGGCCAGAACGGCCCGATGCCCACGGAACTCTTTGCCCTCCACTAGAACTGTCACATCGCACAGGATATCCTGCTTCCGCTGGTCATTAAGGCAGAGGAGGATATTGGTACAATGAACTGTTGACTCATAAACATACATGGGGGCTTCAGGCTTCTCATCCATGGACATTCTGCTTACAATCTGAAAACAGAGAGGATGAAGTTTACAATTAAAAATACCAGCTGCAGAAGTGTAAATATTGACGTTGCTACAGTATGTAGGGGCCCATTAACAAAAATATATGAATAAAAGGTCAAGAATTGTTTGGTAGATTGAATTGCTCGAGTTGGGTCAGTGTGAAGGAAATCATATATTAGGTTGTTATCATTATGTGCTTATTTCTTGTCTAGAATAGTGTGCACTGCTATCCATGTGTGCAGTCCTAGTTCATCTCGCCCCAGTCCTTAGATAAAGTTGTTGACGCAGGAAAGTGTGAGCTGGGACCTTGGCCCAGCTGTTGGTGGCGCCCGACTGGCTCTTTTCGTTATGTCTTGTAATGTGCAATGCTTTGCTGAATGAATAAAAACCACTCAGGGGCGCTTGGGCGTTGAATTAGTGCAGGGGAACGCACGAGTTCATTCGCCCAGGCTTTTTCCCTATTCCATGGTATAGAAAAGTCAATCTTGGCTGTTCTGAGTTACTCTTTTTGCTGCTTAGCAGCTAGGCTTGTCCTAGTCTTCTTTTAGTGATTTCTCTGACAGTCGGTCAAGCTGAATGGTTGCTATGGGTGGAGGAAACGATAATTTGTCCGACCATCTGACGTCGGCACCAGTTGGTCACTAAGAGACTCGATGACATGCCATAAGTTGAAAGAAACAAACGGATAGCGTTCGGACATAAATTCCATTGTCGTCAACTTTAGTAATATCAAACCAAAAAAAAAAAAAATCTGTGCACAAAAGGAAAACACAAAAGGAAACATAACCAAACCATGGCTGGAAAATACACGTTTTAGTCCGGGCCATGCAAAACGTAGCGCTCTGCCACTGTGGGTCCCACCAGAGTCAGTGTTTCCATATACTGTAGTTCGATCACAGAAGTGACATTGACCCTTCTGCCGCATTCATTTTTTCCGGATGCGCAAAAGGCATCATCCCCGCCACCTGTGCAGCCTCAAGGGATTAATTCGGAAAAAAATTGACCTGTTACAGACTCGTTAATAACTTGACTGAAGACAACGCTCACAAGATGAGCTTCTAATAGGTGTATATTGGAATATTTTTGACAAATTTTCAAACACCTTATATGAGGCAGTAATTAATAGTGAGTTGAAAGTTGATTTATTGTACGTTTCTCTTTTCTTAATATTAAAACAGAAACAGGTTAATACTAATACAATTTTTATCGATAATAACCTTATTTATTTATAGTCAGCACGTTGAGTGGGGGGGGGGGCAAAAATATTTCTCTTTCATATGGGGGGCTTGGCAAAATATAATTGGGAACCACTAACATAATGTGTTTTTATACCAATGCAACTTGCATCCTTCCACAGAAATGTGTGTTATGTATAAAACTGGCACCATTTAGAAGAGACATAATCAGGCATTACTACCAATATTACATTACTACCAAGATGCATTGTTTAAAAAAAAAGGTACCAAATACAAGTGTCCTTGTTTTGGTTGTTGCATCTTGCTTGTGTAAAGCACATAGTGAATAAATTGTACGATGTAAATAGAGCAGCCCTGCCTTGTGCTGTGTTTATGTTGGTTCAAAGTCATTATTTATATCTTACACATGGTACGTGTTTTAAAAAATGTTTTGTTTTTTTGTTTTTTACACTTTTGATGTGGTAGCAGTATATTTGATGATGGTTGATAATAAATGGTTGGAATGTTTTTATTGGTGCTTTAAAAAACAAATGGACGGTACATATCTCAACGAAATGTAATAATGTAAAGTGTAAAGTCAAAATAAGATAAATTAGCAGGTGAGTGATATTTCCACATATTCCCTAAAGAGACTCCCAATCAAGTCAGTAATAAGGTAACTGCAAGCACGCATTTGCATTACCTCAAAAAGGTCTCAGTGCGGATCCGGTCATCTTAATATTCCCTTCTTTGCTGTGACAACTTTCAATGCCCCCCACTATTTGCTACCAACACCAGCTGAGCCTATCGGTGTCAAAGGGTGGGTGAGGAAGACTAAACAAGTAATGCGTGTGTGTGTGCGTGTGTGTGTGTTTGTATGACGACATGCAAGATTATTTTAGGCTCCTGCCTGCTTAAATGCAGCTTGCATGAATCATGACTTCCCACCGAGTAGGTCAGTGAGTAGGGTGAGTCATATTGCTGTCTTATATGGTAACACGCCACACATGTGATAGAAACAGTGTTATCTATAGACTGGACTCGCTGTTTCAAATGTCTCAAGTATTGCTTCAATGCATGGCCCCTGTGGTTTTGTATGGGACTAAAATGAATTGAAAAAAGCAATGACAGAATTACATTACATTAATTCAAAGTTAAATATTGTGGATTTAAAATTACATTCAATAATCTAGAAGAAAAAGCTATCTCAATATTTTTGTTGGATTCACACCCTCGACTCCCTTCCTCCGCCTGTACTTTGGGCTTTTGTTTTGTTTTGAATGAGATGTTTCTGGGCGGAGAGTGAACAGTTTAACTTCTGCCAATCACAGAGTGGAAGGCGTGTGATGTAAACCACACAAAAATGTGTACTGTATGTGTACTGTGTACTGTATCTCCTGCTCGTCCAACTTGAGTTGACATATGGCTGTTTTGATTGGTTCAAATAAATTATAAATTTTTCACATTCGTCCTGCAATCTGGTCACACAGTAGTCATTGCTGTTTGATGTACTGAATTGGTATTTCAATAGGTGTTTGAGAAGTGGTTATTGAACACATCGCAAGTCAGCTGCAGAGCATGAGTACGGTACGTACTTGCCTTCATTTCATTTTGCAACACCTTGCTTATAAACCTGAAATCAAAACACAGAAAGTATGTTCTTCATGCGTTTAAATGAAAAAAAGCGAGTAATGCCTTATCATTTTGACTCAATGCGTGTGCATTTTTGTAGCAGATAGATTGTTGGAATAACTGTATATAGGTAACCCCATTTTTGTTTTTGCAACATGTATATTAGTAGACATGGATTTTTCTGTTGGAGCTGTTGGTGAAGCATAAGTGAGGAGACGAGATGTCTCCAAGGACAGAACAGCATGGACTCTCACCTGCAACCCCTACAAAGCATGAGGGTTGGTGTTTGTGTTATTGAATAACAGGATAAAAACATGGACTCGCACCTACACCATCAACGACCGCAAGTTAATTGTTTGCATTATTGCCATATGTGTCTCCCAATTGTTTGCATTGTTGCTACATGTCTTCCCCAAACCTTCAGTGCAACAATGCCTTTGTAAATAGGGCCAACCCAAATGAAAAAAAGAGGAGCGGAAAGGATCTTTGACCAGACCGGAAGGAGATATGAGAAGGTCAGGTTCCTGTCCGTTCTTCTTGCAAGAAAGAAAACCTTGTTGTCTTCCTCCTTTTTGTTGTTTATTAAATGTTTTAGGTTGCCAAAACCCAACACTCTCTTTATCAAACCATGACTGTGGACTGCACTACAAACAATGAATTCCCAGGTGAGGCAAGTGAAGGCAAGTCATAAGTTGCACATAGCAACACATAGCCATATGCAAACGATGGATGGATGGATGGATGGATGGATGGATGGATGGATGGATGGATGGATGGATGGATGGATGGATGGATGGATGGATGGATGGATGGATGGATGGATGGATGGATGGATGGATGGATGGATGGATGGATGGATGGATGGATGGATGGATGGATGGATGATGGATGGATGGATGGATGGATGGATGGATGGATGGATGGATGGATGGATGGATGGATGGATGGATGGATGGATGGATGGATAGATAGATAGATAGATAGATAGATAGATAGATAGATAGATAGATAGATAGATAGATAGATAGATAGATAGATAGATAGACGTGGTTTGCATGTCCACCTCACAATTCAGGAACCCAAGTTCAGATCCACCTCACTCCAGCCTACCTGTGTGGAGTTTGTATGTTCTCCCCGAGCCCGCGTGGTTTCCCTTCAGGCACTTCAGATTCCTTCCCCACTTCAAAAACGTGCATGGTGTATCGGACATACTAAATCGTCCTTAGGTATGATTGGGTCCGCGGAATTGTTTGTCTATGTGTGCCTTGTAATTGGATGGCAAACAGTTTAGGGTGTCCCCCCTACTGCCCGAAGTCAGCTGGGATAGGCAACAGCAAGCCTGTGACCCGCGTGAGGATAGGTGTTTCTAGAAAATAGATAGACGGATGGATGGATAGTATGCTTAAATTAGTTTTAGTCATTAGTATTACTCAAAATTATAATTGGCCATGTCTGCCTCTCAAAATGCCTTTTAAAATACCACAATTTACACTTATTAGAAATTTATCTTGTGAGCAATGAGGTCAGCAAAGTCATTTGCTTGATCTGTCTAGGTCTGGGACAAGACCACTAGCGGGATTAATCCTATGAGGCTGCGCAGGTGGTGGAGATGATGGCTTTTGTTCACCCAGGAAAAGCGGAACACTTTGGGAGTCAATTTCGCTTTTGCAATCAAACTAGCTGGAACCCTAAATTTTGTGTGGCCTGGACGGAGAGAACACACTGTATATCTCAGCCACGGCTTGCTCAAGTTTTCTTTTTGAAGCTACTTTTTTGTTTGAATTTGCAAAGTTTAACATTGATGATACTTACTGTACAAACACTTGCTACACTTTTTTTTTTTTTTTTTTTTTAAAGACTCATGGCATGTTATTAAGTCTCTCCGTGACTTGACAGGTGCCATGATCATTTTCTACTCCTATACCAGCCACTCTTGTGTGAATGACCAAGCCTGAACTATTCAGTCATGGAAAAATTTCTGGACATATTGGGGTGATTTTTAATGGGCCCCTAAACAATCTTTGGGCTCCAGTGCACAGCAAATGTTGCACCACTGATATCTACATCTCTGGCTTTGGCTAAGTCATGCCATATGAAAAAGAAAAAAAAACATCAACAAAAAAACATTGCAATCACAAGCAACAGCTCTCGTGGACATTCCTGATGTCATATGATAAATGCAGGCCTCCTCAAAACTTGTCCCATTTGTGGCATTGTGCTTTGTTAAGGATAAAAAAAAAGGAAACATTTTAAGATCTGCCTTTTATTGCATGCAGCCTCAGTAGTAATCAAGCTGATTAAAAGGAAGTGAATTTTTCACTAAAAGCTCAATTGTTTTGTTTTTTTTTTCCGAATCAAAAACATGATATTAACTTGCATATTGTTTTGGAGAAATCAATACTTAACTAACTTCTTCCAAAACACTAGAAATGAGCAATATGGCAATGCCCCACTCCTATTTCCCCTCACGTGTAGGAAGGAACCGGAAAACGTTTGTCCATTCAAAACATACACTACTAATAATGTAAAATTTTAATCAGCATCTTGCCACACCTGTAAGGCGGATGGCTTATTATTGTATTTTATTGCCTACTTTGTTATTGTGTGGAATGTAAGTCTGCCAGGGGAAGTGAACAAAATAAGAACTTCATTGTGTCGTGTTACTATGCATATGACAGTAAAACTTGAATCTTGAATGCTGTTAAACAAGTGCTCACTAACACATACTGTATTTGTGAAAACTGACAGAAATAGGCCTTTTTGTACAGAAAAAAATCTGAGCTGTATTTTGGAAAAAATCAGAGCAAATACAAAAGTGATGTGTGTGCATTCAGAGAGTCAAGCTGCTGCTATTTGTGGATGAGAGACTCAATGACTGAAAAGACATGTAACATGATAGGCTGTGGGTGGATGTTGCCTTTTCTCATGGCACCCAGTTCTCAGTATGATTGTTTTACAACAGATGTCTTCTTGAGTATCTGAACCTTTTCAACTCATCACTTGGTGTGCAACTCGGACTCAGTGGATGCTGGCTTTGAGACAGTTACTCTTAAGCTCCACGCAAGGCTAGGTGGCTATTCTCTATCATGTCACCATTTCTTGGATAAAGTTGAAGTCTATGCACATAACAAATTATTCACTGAAATTCTGGCATAAAGACAGCATAGAAACATGGATTTTAAAAAAAAAAAATTTAAGCGTTAGAGACAATTTGCACCACTCATGTGGATGACATATTTTTAGCCTCTTAATCAAAATGGGTTTATAAAGTCACAGACGGGCTAAATGAAAATATAAAATACAAGTAAAAATGGATATAATGGTTCATCTTAAAGAGCAATGTGGTTGTATATATGAAGGTCAATACTTTGGCACTGTAAGCTCCCATTGTGCAGGAAAAACATGCACAGGGTGCAGGCACTAAGATGTTTTTTACTTTCAAGTGCCTATCCCACAGAGGGGATGTGGTTTGCAGGTGCTGGTGAAAGTAGCAAAAGCACATTCGTGTCAGGATTCGTTCAAGGTCAGAAATGTTCTCCAAACGTTTACCAACAATTTTCAAGTTTTTATCCTGTTGCAGAGAAAATTTGAAAATATGAAAGATAAAGGAATTTTTGCTCAACTGCGTCTGAGGACGTTAGTCTCATTCACAATCCATCCCACACATGACAAAACCGGTATTGTCCAACACCAACTTGACCAGTGAACAATGCACAATACTAGTATTCAGGCCTACAATTTAAAAGTGGCAGACAATTGTTTATATTCTTTGTAAGTATTTGTTTGATCCAAACCATAGACATTTGTAGCAAGTTTTGTGAGCTGTTAAAGCCGTGGGCAATGGACGGTTCTCATGTCATCTGATAATCTAGTAATGGGGTGGGAGTCAAACCTTGACAAAAAGCCTGGAAAAAGTATAACTTTTCTACTGTGGCTTTTCACGCGCTGAACATATGCACATGCAATTATTTAAAATGACTGCTCTGCCAAGCCAGTCAGAGGTGCCGATAATGTGACGTTATCTGTCTTGACAAGGGGTGTCAGACATACAGCTGGATCCGGCCTGTGAGGAGGTTTAATCTGGCCCACAAAATTGTTTTGTGAACCAATACAAAAATGAATAGGACCAAACCCATTAGTTTGTGTTCTATAACACTGTAACACCCTGACATGTGTTAAAGGAACAGCTCAGTCATGGTTCTGTTCAATCGCTTCTTTTATTAGAAGAAAAGAAATAGAAAGAACTGTTAACAGGCATGTCATCCGAAGCAGCTGTCAGTCACAACTCATGCTTGTGTGCCAGATAACAAAAATACTGACTCCCTCAGTCCTCTCCCGCAGACTTCCTCGTGAATGGACCACAGCAAAAATCGCACAACACAAAAATTCTTATTTTTGCAAGCAATACCACTGCAACTTAAAAAGCAGTAGTGACCAGTTGCTACGCTTGAGCAAAATTAAAATTAAAAGTTTGCTGATTGCTTCAGTGACCGAATGTGGAACACTTTATAAGTGTTTATCTATTTTATGCAATTTAAGGGAAAACGCTACACTGTAATACCTCAGGATACAACAGTCCTAGTTTATGAAAAACTCAATATAAGATATAACATCTGAAGAATTCGCTACTGGTGACGATTTCTGTCGTTCTGTTCTCACATTAGTTAGCTCGTGTTGTGATGCTAGTTGTTTAGCTTCAGATGATGTGTAAGATTAATGCGGAACCTTGGTCCCCCCCAGTGGGATACGCACAGGAATATAAGAACCGGCTTGGCGCCTGCGCCCTGTGCATGTTTTTCCTGCACAATGGTAGCTTACAGTGCAAAAGTAATGACCTATCATATATAAAACCATAGTGCTCTTTAAGATGAACCATAACATGTACTGTATATACATTTTTACTTGTATTTGATATTTTCATTTAGTCCGTCTGTGACTTTATGAACCCACTTCGATTAAGCAGCTAATAATACAAGTATATATCACCTAACATTAAAAAAAAAAAATCCATGTTTCTCTGCTGTCTTTATTGCCAGGATTTCAGTGAGTAATTTGTTATGTGCATAGACTTCAACTTCAACCAAGAAATGGTGACATGATAAAGAATAGCCACCTAGCCTTGCGTGAAGCTTAAGAGTGACCCTCTCAAAGCCAGAATCCACTGGGTCCGAGTAGCATAACAAGTAATGAGTTGAAAGTAGGTCAAGCTGTGTTTCAGTCCGACCCTGAAGAAATATCTAGCAGAGAACAGATTTCCAAATGTCTGCTGGTCCTGGATAATGCCTCCATTTCCTCGAAGAA
Organism: Hippichthys cyanospilos; assembly: GCF_059441005.1. Classification (NCBI taxonomy): domain Eukaryota; kingdom Metazoa; phylum Chordata; class Actinopteri; order Syngnathiformes; family Syngnathidae; genus Hippichthys; species Hippichthys cyanospilos. The sequence continues at coordinate 14,639,899 of NC_142388.1, read as the reverse complement.
TTTTCATTTATCAAGTTCTCTACCTTCCACCAAATACCACCTGTCTCCAGCCCATAGACCAGCAAGTGATTTTGAACTTTAAGAAACTGTACATTCACGTTTTCTGCTATTTACTTTGCGTAGTTTTCTGCCATTTAGTTTGTACGGTATTGTTTTCTGCCATTTTCTCCCTGCCAATCCTCCCATGATTTCAGATGTTGACTCACACGAAAGGTAAGGTTTCACATTTTTAAACTTTTTTTCTGTGCTTGGCACAAATTTACATGAGAAACTGGACTCACGATGGGGAAAAAAAATCACTATATATCTTTATACAGTAGAACTCCTCTACAACAAAATCATGGTTGCAGCCATAATTTTTTTTACAACAGGGGACTTTTCACAATAGTAAATCTATGTCTCGGGCGTGAACATAAAAAACTTGTGCAATCTACAATCTGACTGAAATTGAAAACAAAACCATCCAACTAGCCCACATAGAACGTAAGAAAAACACTTTTACAACCAGCATTCATTTTCACTTACATCAATTTTTTACATAATGTCTTTCACTTTGCTCCAGTCATCTTTCATCTTTATGACTTTTTTCCTGTGTTCAATTGTTATGCTTGGTTCAAGCTTGAGCTCCGCGCATCAAAGTGACATTATTTCACCAACCAAGCTCCTCGGCTCGGACCAGATTATCCACAAAACACGTACCTTCCGGAATTTCTGTACGAGCGGAAAACATGACGGACGAACTATCGCTTATGGAAGTTTGCTGATACCAACACCTTTATGATTCATCTGAAAAGGACTAGCGTGACCTAAATACCGTCATCAACTCCTGGTGAGCAGCACGTTGGGGAGAGATGAGGAAGAATTTAGATCATTTCAATCTTCCAGGATTCTCTACCTGTGTTATAGAGTAGTGTGGTTTGTATGCTGTAGACTCCATTTACTGCCACCTATAGTTTGGGAGAATATCGTCTGTCTGCGCGAGAAAGCCGCACCAGTCTGAATTAATGCAAAACACGTGCCAGCGCATCAAGGATAAACTGAGCTAGACTTTTGCTGCAGTCTAGTTTTTGTTGTAGTGAATTTCAGAACAAGACAAATGCAGAGAAAAACATTTTGTATTATGCAAAAGGTGGATTTTTCATTGTATGAGGAAGTAATGGAGAGGGAAGCCTTCAATGCATGGAGATTTTTTCACATGGGTGGTATTTTTGCACAAGCATGTTTTGTTGTAGAGGGGTTTTACTGTATAATCACTCAGATGCCCGAACCACTTGAACTGGCTCCTCTCAACACGATGAGCAGCGGCTCGACTGGGACCCGCCGACCCGAGTCTGTTACAATTGGGCGCCCGACCCCCGAGTCTAATATAAGTCGGCCTCCAACCCCTGAGTCAACCCTAGTTATAAGTGAGCGCTCAACCCCCAAGTCTGTTAAAAGTCAGTGCCCGACCCTGAGTCCGTTACAAGTTGTAGTCCGACCCTCATCTCTGCTCCAAGTCTGCGCCTGACCTCCATCCCTGTCAAGATACAGCAGCCGTCGCCTTGGTCACCAGTCAGCATCAAGTGGCTGCTGCCTTCATCCCCGGTCAGCATCAAGTAGCCTCCACCTTCATCCCAAATCAGTGTCGAGCAGCCGCCAGATCCGTCTCCTGTGAACCTCGAGTGGCCGCCTCCGTCTCCTGTCAGCCTCAAGCAGCTGCCTACGTCTCAGTTCACCCTCCAGTGGCCATCCACGCCAAGCCTCCAGCAGCTGTCTCAGTCTCTGAGAGCACAGCATCTGCCTCCGTGCACGCCAGTCCGCACCCAGTCGCTGAGTCCGTCTTCACCTGTAAGCATCCAATGCGGCCACCTTTGTCTCAGGTCAGTTTCCATAGCCACCAAGGATGAACATCCAGCGGACACCTTTGTCTCTGCCAAGTCTCCAGTGGCAGGCTGCATGTTTGCCTGTCAACACCCAGCGGCTGCCTCAGCTCGCCGCACAGTGGCCACCTAACCTCGGTGCCCAGCAGACATCTCTGCTCAGCGTCCAGCAGCCGGCATTGCTTGGCGTCCAGCGGCCACTTCAGTCTTCAGCTGTCTTCGTCCAGCGGCTGGCTCTAACTTCACCTGTCAGCGTGGCTGCTGGGCTCTGCTAAGGTGTGCAGCAGCGTCCGGGTAGTAAGCCCGCCTGGAGTCGCCAGGTGTCCACTGTCTGATGCCCCAGACGCCCTCCTGACTCATCCCGCTGGCCGCATCCTGTCTGCCATCAGGTATGCCCTCCCTTCTCGAGTTAATACTCTTTTGTACGAAGTTTATTACTTTTTAGATTTGTTACTTTTTTGCAGGCTCCAATCTTGTGTATGTTAATTCATCTTGACATGAAATGATTATTTTTGAGCAGTCTCCTTCTTCTGGATCCACACCCTCTCCCACCATGTTCGCTCGCAACAGTGAAAATGATGTGTGTAGAAACTTGGGGCTGCATAGGACATATTGTAAAGAAAATGTATGGCTCGGCTCCTCTAAATATATTTGTCTCTATAGTGTGCCAAACTTACAAGGCATTTATTTTCACTTCACATGGACTTTAGGACATAGCTCTAAGGTTGCAGGATGTGCAAAGTCTGTTAAATATAATTTCACCATTTCACATTTTCCCAGTAATTTTATTTCATAAATGTTGAGTAAATACATTTGGAAGTATTAGAAATAAGAAAAATTTGGCATAAAAGTGCAGCACGCGGTAAAGAAATTCCAGAAAGTATGCGTTGCAGAAAATCTGGCCAGCACGGACACCACGCGAAGTGGCGTGGTTGCCGAAAAGACGTCATTTTGACGCATGGAGATGTGTCAAACTCGCGGGGCGCGTCAAGCATAAACCATGCTGCAGGCGTTCTTGCAGGATTTGCTCACTTGCTATTTCTTAAGCTTAATGATTTCTTAACCTTGCATTTGCCCCCTGGTGGTAGGATGACCGAAAGTGCTTGATTTGACATGTATTGGAAGTTGGCTTTTTAATTGTTAATATCGCCGATTTTCATCTTAATTAATCATAGCATCATTAATCATTAATCGTGCAGCCCAAATCTGGTTGTGGATTTAGTACTATTAAAAAAATGCATGACCAAATAACTACTCAGCAAATCATCTAATAAAAGGACGCTAAAATTGCTTGTGGAACTTGGAGGAAGGCACTGATACTGATAGCACTGACAGGTGATTTCCTCTTACTTGCCGGGCTCCAACCTGTTATTTTTTCCAATTTTAGTAATAAATCTTTCTCCTCAAAATTCTTCAAACAACCTCTAATAAAACTGTTAAAACACTATCCAAACGCTCAAATGACAGATTCTCAAATTACTCTACACAAAGCCCCACATTTTATTATCTAAGCCTTGGTTTTTGCTGTCAAGCACCTCAACAAATTCTGAACCACTTCCTGAATCTGTCATACGATATAGCCGCGCAGCGAGGCTTTGGACATTTCCGATCCCTCCCCCAAATAAATCAAGCCTCGGCACACGTTTCCCCAGAAACGCACACTCTATTGCTCGGCACAAGCCTGGAAGCTTTCCACATTGGCTCGCAGCACACTCATTTGGGGCACATTATGTGTTCACAGCGTAATGTGCTGTATGATCTAGTCAATGTACGGTACTGTCAAAAACACAATAATGCATAGTCGAATGAGTGATTTGCTTTTCTGGTCACCCTATTAATTAATTGGGGTTATGCAACCTTGTGATGCAATGTTTATGCACCTCCCCTGATATTTCATCACACACTCCAAGAGGGCGCAGGGCACTTTGAGAACCACTTCTTTAGGTGCTGTAACAAAACCCAGAGGAAAAGAGGGGTAATGATGGGACAGACTAGGTTTAGTGAACTAGGAGGAGTTTGGGAGGGTTTAGCAAGTTCAGTAAATAAGAGACTGGCTCTTTCGAGTGCATTCCAAGGCTACAACTCACTCTCCAACCCAGCACTTTCTCTGGGAATTCCAGGATTTTTTGGGGGTCCTATCAGCTCTTTGTCAATATTTCCACAGCAGTATCCCACCGGTAAAATACTCATTCATTCTTACAGTATATGCTTGTGGGAGAAGAGACAAAAGTCAATAGTATACTCTCTGCCTCTCATTCCCTGCTGTTTTCTAAGCAAAAACAACATAAGGGTCACACAGTGTTTACTGTAGAAACAAACTAAATACCCACACAAATTCAGACATTTAAATGAGTTGTCACTCATTCTTGAATCACATACCGACAAAACCCCAGTCCCCAAAGCTGAATTTGTCTTTGATACTACTCCATGTTGGCTTTTGTTGATTACTTGTAATCAACCAGATGAGTAAGCAAATATTAAGGAACTTAAATTCCTTAACATTAAATACAGCAAATGCTGAGAAACATGAACTCCTCAACATCACTTAAATGTCAGACAATAAAGAAACTAATCATGTCTAACTAGAAAAAGTGCAACTGTTCACTGCTGTTTATTTTATGATTGAAAACCTGTTACGCAACAAACACATGTAAAGGGATACTAGTTATTTAGCAGTTTTCTGCTGTAATTGGTGTTTTTTTTTTAATTAAATTCATAAAATTTATATGTAAACACACACACACACATATATATATATATATATATATATATATATATATATATATATATATATATAAATGTTGACTATCTATAGTTGTGTACCAATTTCTTGTTTTAGTTTTCCGAGCCAAGTTTGGTCATTGAATGTAACATTCGTATCCAGTTAGCGGTTGTCATCGCGAGACGAGTTGTTGTTCTATGGTTGTTGTTTGGTACTCACGGCTCACTGCACAGATACTGCTGAGCGCTGTCTGTGCCCGAACTAGAGGCCAAGAACAACGTAGAGTATAACTTAAAGAACGTTCACTCGTGATTGTAACTTGTGTGCGTATTGGCTTCGCCATCACACGTGGAAGGTAACAGCACGACAACTGGTGTCAGAAGTGGGATATTTCTACAAAATTATTCCGTAAAGAATCGAAAAGACTGTTTTCCTCTCCGCTCCGAACGGATTAACAACTGGAGTCGAGCTAAAACGCGTTGCCGTTCGTCTAATTGAACGTGGAAAGTAGAGGAGATCTTGTCAAGCGGTCGCAGCGTCGCTGCACACAACTTCCGGTCCGCCCCTTCACGATAAGAGTGTAACCGGAAGTAGCGACGAAGTGAACATAATACACAATAAAAACTGAGCGAAAATGACGGAGGAATTACAAGGCGCAACAGCAAGCCAAGCAGAGGCGGATATAGCTCCAAAATGGCTGCAAACACTCTTGGAAACTCAGAACCAACAAGCAAGACACCTTCAAATGATGTTGGCCCCTGTCCTTTCACATATAACAGGACAACCAACCACACCACAGATCCAAGCATTACTTGCTACTGCACAAGGTGGAGAAGACATTAATCCAAGGCAGTCAATGGGGGAAATCCATTCATT
>NC_142388.1:14571942-14629442 GCF_059441005.1 Hippichthys cyanospilos | reverse complement strand
CCAAAAATTTCCTCTTTTGTGGAAACAAGCACATGTCACACCCTTGCTAAAAATCAGGAGAACCCTCTCAAGTCTTGCAAAATTATTTAAGTCCCTGGTGTCTACCCAGCTTTGCCATTTGCTAGATTTTCACAATATCCTTAACCCATTACAATCTGGGTTTAGACCTAGACATAGCACAATTACCGCCACTCTTAATGTCCTTGACAAAATACAATTACCGCTGATAATAGAAAATTCTGTCTTGCATTATTCATTGTTCTTGCTATGGCCTTCAATACGGTAGATCACATTCATCTCCTCACCATTATTCAAACTATTGGATTCAGTCACCACTCATTATTGTGGTTCAAAAGTTACCTAGCCAATTGTGTCCAGTCTGTCAGACTTGGTACAGAAATATCAAATCCAATAACCCTAAGCAAAGGGGTCCCGCAAGGGTCAGTTCTAGGTCCATTACTTTTCTTAATCTATATTAACAAAATCTGTGATAACCTTAGGTTCTCCTCTTAGCATATGTATGCTGACGATACCATTCTATACACTTCATCAACTCTTCTTGAGTCAGCCTTTGCCAACCTTCAACTTGACTTTATCTCCTTGCAATATTCCCTGATAAATGCAAAACTAGTCCTCAATACAAACAAAACTAAAATGATACTCTTCAACTACCCCTCGATCGCTGACCTACCCTCAATTACAGCCCTGGATGGCTCCGTAATTGAGCTGGTGGATTCATATAAATATCTGGGTATATGGTTGGATAAAGACCTAAAATTCAAACATCACGTTTTCCAATTGTCATCTAAACTCAAATTCATTCTTAGTTTTCTATATAGATCCAGATCTTGTTTCTCTACTTCCACGCGAACCCGTCTTGTCAAAAGCCTATTTCTATCACAGCTTGATTACGGCAACACAATCTATAGAATAGCATATCCCAATACCCTGGCAAAATTGGATCCTATTTTTCACTCTGCCCAGAGATTTATAACAAATTCATCCTTCAGAACCCACCACTGCACCCTATATTCTCTCACAGGACTATCATCCCTCAAAAATCGAAGACTATCACACTGGTATCATATGACTTATAAAGCTGCTTCTGGTACACTTCCACAATACATCTGCTGCAAATGTAATAAGGTTCATTCCACTTTAAACCTCAGGTCAAACAACTGGCTGCATTTTGAGGTTCCCAATATTAGGACTGAGATAGGGAGAAAAAGCTTGTCTTATTTTGGTCCATGGGCATGGAACGATTTGCAAGCCCACTTGAAACTCAGCTCTCCCATACCTTTTGCTCAATTCAAACATGCTGTCTCCAAACTCCTTGTTACTAGTTGTTCATGCAAATAATTTACTGTAATGACTGTTGCCATTAACATTTTTGGTTTTCCTTGTTATTATTATCATTATTATTTTCTTGCTTTTCTTTTACTGTCAACCTTTCCTCCCCTCTGAACCTTTGTTTACTTTTTTTTTTCTGTAAACTCCTCTCCAGGACATCCTTGCAAAAGAGATGTAAATCTCAATGGATTTCTCCTGGTTAAATAAAGGGAAAAAAAAAAATAATATTGTCTTGTATATTTATGCTTACATATTTCAGTTTAAATTGGATGAGTAGAGTACAATTAGAAAGAATTCACGTATCCATGTATCATTGAGCAAGATCTATTTTACTCAGTGTAGGTTTGTTTTTCATTTTACTGTATTTCCAGTTTTATTTTCATTTAGCCAGGTAAATGTTACTGTCCCAAATTCTGCGTTGTATATTTTGTTTGGAAATAAAAGTTTTTAAATGTGGAAAAACTGGCTATTTAGTCAAAATTTTTGAAAATTATGTCTTTTATTGTGGTGCCTCTGCCTCACAGTTAAAGGGATAGTGTGTAAGATTGAGACTGTTTTTCATTACAGACAGCAGGAGGTGTTGCAGGTGCTGCATTTACCATTGTCCATAGTCAAAATCTTACACACTGTCCCTTTAAAGGGACCAGAGTTCACATCCACCTGGCTCCAGCCTTCCTGCGTGGAGTTTGAATGTTCTCCCCGAACCCACGTGGGTTCTCTCCAGGCACACTCAGGTTTCCTCCCACACTCCAAAAACATCCATGGCAGGTGTATTGGACATACTAAAATGTCTTTAGGTGTGATCAGCTGCATAAATGGTTGTTCGTTTCTGTGTGCCCTGCGATTGGCTGGCAACAAGTTAAGGGTGTCCCCTGCCTACTGCCCAAAGCCAGCTGGCATAGGCATCAGCAAGCCTGCAACCCTTGTGAGGAAAAAGGAAAAAGGAAAATGTTTTATTGCTGTAATGTCAATATGTGAGAATGTGATATTTTTGATTGATTGATGGATGGATGGATGGATGGATGGATGGATGGATGGATGGATGGATGGATGGATGGATGGATGGATGGATCGATGGATCGATTGATTGATTCTCCGGGTTCTCTCCGGGCACTGCAGCTTCCTCCCACACTCCAAAAACATGCATGGCAGGTGTATTGTCCTTTGGTGTGATTGGGTGCGTGAATAGTTGTTTGTCTCTATGTGTCCACAATTGGCTGGCAACCAGTTCAGGGTGTCCACCCGGCTACTGCCAGAAGACAGCTGGGTAAACACCAGCAAGCCAGCAACCTTAATTAGGATAAGAGGTTATAGAAAATGAATGGATGGATGGTATGCTTAAAATAATTTTAACCATTTGTATTACTGAAAATATAATTCCGATCTACAGCAAATCTACAGCATTTTGTATGCAGCAATTATTGGTTTAAAGTGCTATATAAATAAAGTTGATTTGTAGTTGTTGTTGCTGTTGTGATCATTCATAGTGAGTGCATTAGGGGAAGCCCAATCGTCTGTTGGGGGGGGCAATTTGCGCGAAGGGAGGCACTGCAACATCGAGGCCACACATCCTGGATGAACAGTGACATCCACGTGTCATGTTTTTCAAATATCCAGATCTGAAAAACTGCAATACCGGGGTGTATTGGTGGCACCATCTGATTTGTCACTTTAGGCCAACCAAAGGGGTAGACGCTAACCAAGACTTACAGGTATTAAATTGGTGGTGTAACAAAGAGTGGAAGTTTGTTATGTGGACAACATTTGGTGCTATATGCTGGCATGTGTGAACACTAAAACAAAATACTTGTGACAATAAATCCAATATTTTATGTCACTAACGGGGTGGATATGAAACAGCGCAATTCAAGTCGAATTTGGACATTTTTGTGTGTACGTGTGCGTGCGTGCGTGCGTGTGTGTGTGTGTGTGTGTGTGTGTGTGTGTGTGTGTGTGTGTGTGTGTGTTTTCAATGTTTTTGGATTAACTCACTCATGGAAAAGAATAGGCACCGATACGTAAAGTAAAAAAGACTCCTTGTGTAAAACGACAGAGCTCGTGCTCCTGTCATGCAGGTGTTGGGAGAGTCCAGCAGACTTTAGCATAATATCTAAATAAATACATGACGTAAAAATATATTAACATGATATTTGATGATCAGACATATTACTCGAACATAAATGGCAAGTGAGAGAAAGGAAGATCGATGCCTGATGCTGCTGTACGTACAGTAGCATTGTCCGTCCGCATCCAGCAGACAAAGAAGTGCACCCTATAGCCTACAGTATGTCACGCTGACTCGAAATGCTGTATTACCGTTCCAATGTTCACAATCACAACAACGTGTCAATCGTGTGACACAACTAACACATAACAGACACAGAAATTCTGCAATGTTTTGTTACGGGCACGTTAAATTCCCGAGGATACGAGAAGCATTCAACAAATCTAATGACAAACAATACGGTGTAGGCCTACATTACTAACCTACAATATAACATTACGGCATGAATATTACCCCAATTTCAAAGACGTATTTGATTTTGTCACCGCATATCATGAGTGCAGTAAACAGAACCACCCGCTATACTAAGACCCCCGCATAATAAACGGGGTTGATTGTGCCATTGCTGCAGGACCCGCTCACACAACAATACAAGGTGCACTGAGTCATACACACAATGAAGAAATGTTCCTAAATTTTGCTACACCGAATTTTGGATCACTACTTTACAAAACGAAATAACTCGGTTAAGTGAAAAAAGCAGCAGGTTGGAACAAAACGACTCGGAATAAAACCGAATGTGAATGTTTTCATTTTACTGCTGGATGTGATGTGATGTAATATAATGGGAAATTGGCATCATGGTAGCCTTCTACTTGAGGAATCAATAATATTTCTCGCAGTCATGCGCCAACTGATCATAACATCAATATACAACGATAATATATCGTGTGAGATTAAGCCTCTATTGAATGCATATATGAAGTGACTGGGGTGCATTTGCGTCATGGAGGGTGGGGGTGGGGTGGGGGCAATGTTCGTTAAATGTTTCCCCCGTGTTGTAAACACACTACATCAGCAACTATGCACAAACGTAGAAAGGAAGAAAAAAAGCAAATACACCGTGCTGACTCAAAACATTAACAGGATGCGGTTTGGGGTTGCGTTAAATTCCTGAAGCAGTGTTCAAACCCGACAAGCTTCAACCCAATATTTCACCATCTTCAAGCTGTCACTAAGCACACCGTCAATTATCCAAATGTACGGATATTGTTTTTCGACCTAGGTCTTTGAACATTTTTCATAAAGACCGAATAAACTCGCCATTCTGGTTATTCATTTTCTACTGTGACAAACAGGAATTCTACAGCAAATAAATGGTGGTAAAGTGCGAGACAGAAGCAGGAACGTGCATGGCTGCTCACCGTTTTCTTCCTTTTCTTCTCGATCAAAAAAGCTCGCGTCCGTTTCACATACGCGATCTTTCACATGGTGGCCCGCTTTGGCGTCTCCTAAAAGCCTCTGGACTACAATTTGCTACATCGTCTTCGATAGCTACAACTCGGTTCGATCGGTCTCACCAACTACAAACATGTCCGTGATTTTCCTCCCTGTTGTTTGCTGCTACGAATACTCGTAAGGGCGCAGTTGCAGCGATCGTGAACGGAGAGCAAGCAGCTCAGTCTCCCGCTGTTTGTTTCACCCGACTGGAACGCCTACTCTCGACCGCTGCATTGTTGACATTAGTCAGTCGACGTCACCGGGTTAGTTCATTCACAATACGGTCAGAGCGCCGCTCCCTGGCGTTACAAAAATATGCGCGTGCTTGTATGTGCGCGCGCTTGTTTTTCTCTCTCTCGCTCTCTGTCTCTCTCTCTCTTTCTCTCTCTCCCTCTCTCGCTCTCTCTCTCTTTCTCTCACACGCACACACACTCTCTCTCGCTTTCTCTTTGTAATCAACAATAGACAGCGCCATAGCTCAGACTCGTACGTACATTTCGCCGCCATAATGAATGTGGCAAAGTGGCACAATGGCCCCTGGGGTAGCTGGTCTGACGTCACCACCGTGTCTCGGCTTCGGCTGACATACACAATGGAAAAAAAACAAGCAGCGTCACTTGAAAAGAGATCTAATTTCTGGTTCGAGAGCGAAAGGTGTACTTGAGTTTTGGTGTATAAGGATCTGAATCATACATTTCATGAGAAATGGCTGAAACAATACTTTATGCTCCAGGGTCAATATGCTATTTTATACCACATAATATCTTTAAAAATGTTGATGGTCTGGAGTTTTTATTGAAATGTGACGATAACATTACAAGATCACCTCTTAACCCCTGGGGGAAATCTTGACCAAACTTGGGCTTTTTCAAAGTAAAATCATACAAATAAAACACTAGGAGGCTAAAATAATGGATCGATCAAGGGTCACCAACGTGGTGGCCCCCAAAGTTCAGATGAGTGCCGAAGGACTGTTCTACAAATACCTTAGAAGAGATAGAACATTGGTGAATTTCTATGGATTTTACAAACAACTATACATGTATACATTTACATTACAAATTACACTTGATTTACATATTTACTACAGCTGTTCCTTAATTTTGTGAAACATCATTAAAATGATTGGTGTCTTCACATAAACTGGTAGCCCTTCATAATACTCATTACCACAGATGAAGCTCTCAGTTTCAAAAAGGTTGGTTGACCCCCTCAGGTTGATTGTTAAAACATGATGACTTTCGATATGCCATGCTGACGTCCCTTCTAAATGCTTGCAAACGTGAGGTTACAGGAGGTACACCCTAGAGGTGTCAAACCTAGCCCATGTTGGGCTCATTCACTGCTATTCACAAATGGAAATACTGTACATATAGTCAATTCTGGACATATTGAAAACCCCACGATTTACCATGCATTTTTGCATTAATTCTTTAACTCGCAAATGGGTGACAATAGAAATTTTTGTGGTGACACCCCAAAACCACCAGGTGGCTCTAGCGGCCAATATATGACATTTGCAAGGCTTTCAGTGACTTTGATGATTGGCTTAGCCTGGACCCCTAGAACGCAAGTCTTCAAGGCATGATACTCTAATTATGACATAATAAATATTCCTATTTCAATTTAATAAATATAGAAATATACAGCTTAGTGACGTTTGCTATTTTTGCATTTTTACAATTTTTGTATATAAAAAAACACAAAAAAATGTATACACGTATGGGTAGGACTGATGCCTTGGAACATTTTTCAGGGTTGAAAGTAAATATATATTTCTATTTGATGATGTTATGAGCCTTTCAAAGTCAGTTCAAGTTGGGTGACAATAAGACCAGGCTAGTGAAAAATCCCCGGACACCCATGGGTTAAACTCTCAAATTTTTATCAACAAGTTATCTTATCTTCAATATTATGTTACTCTCACAATTTTTCTCCTCACAGCTCTATGATATGGAACAGCACGAATATTACTAAAACGAACAAGTGTTTATATATGCAATAATGGTATATATATATATATATATATATATATATATATATATATATATATATATATATATATATATATATATATAAAATCCCGAATGCAACATTTCATATAAATGATGTTGATTTTATGGGCAAACAATGTACTAAGAGTCATATTAGGAAATTTGCATAATCATAAGAAAATGGTATCTCATGGAAATGTTTTGGGACTTTTGTGGCTGGTTCCTTTTAACTAATAATGTCAGACAAATACATTTGAAAATTTCACAGAACCTATACCCAACGAATGTATAAGTATATTGTGAGATTTGTCCAATTGGATGAAAAAGTACATTTTGTAATCTGTTCAAGAAAGAGTGATTGATCTTTTTTTGTTAATGTTCATTTCGTGTGAAGTTATGGAAATACAAAGAGGATTTTATTTTTCAAAAAACTAATCACAGAACTAAAATTCAAGATAGCAGTATTTAATTACATGTTTCATATCCAACAATATAGATGTTTGTCTTTTTATTTTGATTGGGATATTTTACATTCACAAAAAACATTTTACGCCATATTTTTAAGTATCTTTTATTTTTTTATTTTTTTGAGTCTCTTAAAGCGATAGTGTGTAAGATTTAGACCATTTTTTATTTCGGACAGCAGGAGTTGCTGCATGTGCTGCATTTACCATTGTCCGTAGCTATAACAAACATTGCCCCTCCGGAGAAGTGCCACCCTATGTAATATAATTTAATGATAACTAGAGCTACGATTGTATTTAAAACATACTGTTGGTCATTAAGAACACATTCATTTGCAAGTTTTTGAAATTTACAATCTTGAATTTATTCCTTTTTAATGAAAAATGGTCTAAATCTTACACCCTTTAAGTTTGTAAATAGTATGAAAGCAAAATGATTCTGGCCAATCTAATCTAATTTCGTCAAAATATTCTGAGGCATTAGACCTATTCACGAATCAAGATTCAAGAGTTTTATTGTCATATGCATAGTAATACCACACAACAAAATCTATACTTCTATACATATCGAGATTAAAAAATAAAACACATAGCCTCAGAATTATGCTAATAATAGGGTTTATTCATATATATATATATATATATATATATATATATATATATATATATATATATATATATATATATATAAATATATATATATATATATATATATATATATATATATATATATATATATATATATATATATATATATATATATATATAAAATACGTTATAAAAATTGAAAATAAAGATTTTATAAGCCCAACAAACTAGTGTACGAGTTAAAAACATCCGCATTCAATAACATGTATTTTCAATCATCCATCATGTATCAATCATCCATCCATCCATTTTCGAAAGCCACTTGTCCTCACAAGGGTCAAGGGCTTGCTTGTGCATATCCCGGTTGGCTTTGGGCAGTAAGTGGGGGACATCCTGAACAGGTTGCCAGCCAATTGCAGGACACACAGAAATGAACTATTCATTCACCCAATCACACCAATACCACACCAATAGTATGTCCAATACACCTGCCCGGAGAGAACCCACGTTGGCTAGGGGAGAACATGCAAACTCCACACAGGAAGGACGGAGAGAGGTGGATTTGAATAATGAATGGCTAGTGACCCATGTCAATTGTGTTGAAATGGGTCAATATCTCCAAGCAGTTCACATGAATCCGTGTTGAGAGTCCACGGCACTGCTTCCTGAAACACTGCATCATTGTGAGTCAGTTGTGTCAAATTGGGTCAGTGGTTTAAAGCATTTGACACAATTCAGTGTGGTGACATCTGCTGAATCTTTTGCATTTACTTTTTACATTTAGGCAAAAGGGTATTAAAAAGTAAAACTATTGTGTCATTTTTACAAAAAGAAAAAGCGGAATGATTGTGCAACAGGATACTGTGATGGTAGTTATTGTATACAGTACAAGTGATCCCTCATTTTTCACGATTAATGAGGACTGCAATATATATATATATATATATATATATATATATATATATATATATATATATATATATATATATATATATATATATATATATATATATATATATATATATATATATATATATATATATATCAATCAATCAATCAATCAATCAAATTTTATTTATATAGCCCTAAATCACAGAAGTCTCAAAGGGCTTCACAGAATGAAAAGAGGTCGTACAGAGACATCTTTTCAGTATAGGGTACACAACAGCATCCCCTGTCAAAGCTCCCAGAAGGGGAAGGAAAAACTCAAAAACCCCAATTTGGGGAAAATCAGAAACCTCCAGAAGGGACCACAGGTGGGAGGAGCCCCCTTCCAGGCCCACAGGTTGAAGTGGATGCTGCATGTACCAGACACAGAAACAACATAAATTACAGAAAACATATTGTGCTATATAGTGCAGTGATGTCTTGACAGCAGGCAAGGCCATTGGGCAGGAACCATCCCACATTCCAGCCAGGTGGACTGCAGACGGCCGAACTCCTAACCCGTGATGGTCGACCAACGCAGGACCCAATGGAGGCGGTCAAGTCAAACCTCACCATCTAGCTAGCCCCCTCTCCCAGCCGGAAGAGGGGGGCAGGAAAAAAGAAAAAAGAAGAAGGCTACAGACAGGCTAAATTAACTAAATGCTTTTGAATATAAATGTGTTTTTAGTCGGGATTTAAAGATTTCTACTGAGGTGGCTGCGCGAACTTCCATAGGTAGGGCATTCCATAGTACTGGCGCGTGAATGGAAAATGCCCTTGATCCCGCAGACTTCTTTTTAGCCCGTGGGGTCGATAGCAAACCGGCATTTTGCGATCGAAGTTGTCGGGGCGGAACATAAGGTGATACTAAGTCGACGAGGTAGGAAGGAGCTAAACCGTGTAGAATTTTATAAGTAATTAACAGCACCTTAAAATCACATCTCACGTGTATTGGAAGCCAATGCAGGTCAGCTAGAATCGGAGTAATATGATCAAACTTTCTTGTCCTTGTCAATAGTCTCGCTGCTGCATTCTGTACACACTGCAGGCTTTTAATGTAGGACATGGGAAGTCCAGAAAACAAAACGTTGCCATAGTCTAGGCGCGACGTAACAAATGCATGAATTAATGTTTCTGCATCGCTAAGAGAAAGAATAGGGCGAATTTTAGCTATATTGCGGAGGTGAAAAAACGCCGTTCTTGTCATGTTATTAATATGTGTTCGAAAGGAGAGAGTGGAGTCAAATATCACGCCGAGATTTTTTGCAGAACTACTTTGGGAAATAATACAGTTTTCTAGGTTCAGCGTGGTATTCTTAAGCAAGTGCTGATGATGAGCAGGGCCAATAAATAACATCTCAGTTTTATTAGGGTTGAGAAGCAGAAAATTGGAAGACATCCATTGTTTAATCTCGGCAAGGCAAGCCTCCAGTTTACTGCACTTGCACGGATCCGTTATTTCTAAGGGCATATAGAGTTGGGTATCATCAGCATAGCAATGAAACCTAACAGCATGTTTATGTATAATGTTGCCAAGAGGAATCATGTAGCTGTTGAACAGTAAGGGACCAAGTACTGACCCCTGCGGGACAACACATGAGACGGAGAAAGATTCAGAGATCGCATTGCCATAAGAGACACTATGCGTCCTTCCCAGGAAGTAAGATCTGAACCAAGAAAGTGCTGATCCCGAGATACCAACACATAATCTAAGACGTTCTATAAGAATATGATGATCAATAGTGTCAAATGCGGCACTAAGATCAAGCAGTAATAATATTGATAAGATGTTGGAATCCATGGCTAAGAGAAGATCATTCGTCACTTTTACTAGGGCTGTCTCAGTTGAGTGGTTGGCCCTAATACCTGACTGAAGGAGTTCAAATCTATTGTTTTCTATCATAAAATCACTAAGCTGTTGTGCTACAACTTTCTCAAGAATTTTGGCAATAAACGGAAGGTGTGACACTGGCCTATAGTTAAAGAGATCTTCAGGATCTAGGTGAGGTTTCTTAAGTAATGGTTGAATGACAGCCGTCTTAAAAGTCTCAGGTACAATGCCAGAGGAGAGTGACAGGTTGATAATATTCAAGACAGATGACCCTAAGACCGGGAATAAATCTTTGACGAGTTTGCCTGGAAGCGGGTCGAGCATGCAGGACGTCGGCTTTGCTGCATTAACTAGTTGTGTAAGACACTCCAGGGATACTAAATCAAACTGGGACAGGGTAGCCAGACTTTCATGAACCTGATTGTCCGAACTAGCATCAACACTCATAGTCGAGGTGGTGAGCGGCGCTGCCTTTTTTATTTCTTCCCTTATTAGCTGAATCCGCTGAGTAAAGAATTGCATGAAACCGTGTGCTGAATGGAGGGAATTATGATTAACCTGCTGCTGCTGTGTTAGCTGCGCTACCGTCTCAAATAAATACTTTGGGTTGTTTTTATTAAGACTAATCATTTTGGAAAAGTGATTGGTTTTTGCTAACCTATGAGCCTCTTTATATTTCAGCAAGCTATCGCACCAGGCCTGACGGAAAACCTCGAGTTTAGTTGTTCGCCATTTACGCTCAAGTTGTCTACTTAACAATTTACACATACGCGTTTCCTCCGTAAACCACGGAGTGTGCCGCTTCGGACGAGTTTTAAGTTTCAGCGGCGCAATAGAGTTAAGGGAATTTAAAAGAACCGAATTAAAATCATTCGCGAGCTTATCGACTGAGCCAGTGAAAGACGGAAAGGCAGCTGTTGCGGAAGGCAGTAATTCAGAAAGTGCAGCAGTGGTTAAAGAATTAATATCACGGCTCTTAAAGCCTTGGTTGTGGACAACAAGACCACACTGAGCTAGGACTTCAAATATTATAAAAAAAATGATCAGACATAACGTTAGAATGCGGCAGAATTGTGACGTTTGAGGCAGTTAGGCCATGGGTTAGCACTAAGTCTAAGATATTACCATTCTGGTGTGTTGCTGCTTTTATTATTTGTGTAAAACCAAATGCATCGATTATTGCTTGAAAAGCTACAGTAAGTGGCTCTAGTGGGGAGTTCATATGAATATTGAAGTCACCCATAATTAATATATTATCTGTGTGAGTTATTAAGTCAGCCATAAGTTCAGGGAATTCATCTAAGAATCCAGAGTATGGGCCAGGAGGACGGTAAATAACTACCACACAGAATGGTGGTGAGGAGCTCGATCGCATAACGAGAGCCTCAAATGTCTTGAAAGTGTGACTCGTGCTCGTGCTAAGCCTAAAATCAGATTCTGAAATTAGGGCAACACCCCCCCTTTTTTACAAGGACGGGCAACATGTGAGCCCACAAAGTTTGCGGGTGAGGCCTCATTTAATGGTAGGAATTCATTTGGTTTTAGCCAGGTTTCGCAGAGACCAAGCACGTTAAGATTTTGATCTGTAATAACATCATTTACAAGAAGGGCTTTTGAAGGGAGTGACCTAATATTTATAAAGCCGAATTTAAACTGGGACATTTTTCCCGGACTATTCTGAGTCCTTGTGTTGGTAGTACTAATACCAACAAGATTTTTATGGCTGGGGCTTGCACTGTATTTTGAGTAATTAAAACCTCTTCGCAATGTTAGTAAAGTAGGAATTCGATTGTTGACGACTACAGCGCGCGTATTGATGCTAATATTCCGCCTAGGCACTTTGTCACTAGTCTTACTGATTAGAGAGGCAGGGCTCTTTTCCTTAATCAACACCATCTCAACAGAAGTCTTATCATTAGGGCATTCAGCATTAGGTATTGAAACAGTGTGTGGATTACAGTGACCTAGACTAAGTATGCTATGTGTGTTGTAACAGTCCAGCCTAGTGCCGGTTAACTCTAGCCTTAACGACTCCACACCCGTTCTAGCAGGCTCGCTACTCCCCTGCGACCCGACATGCTCTAATGTGGGAAGTCATGGAAGGCTCAAACAGTAATCTATGTTTCTAGAAAAAGTAATGGCGCCTTTCCAGTTAGGGTGAAGGCCATCCATTCTCAGCAGGTCGGGCCGGCCCCAGAAAGAGGGCCAATTATCTACAAACTGGAAACCCTGCTCTTTACAGAAACCAGCCATCCACCGGTTAAGCGAGAATAATCTGCTGAACCTCTCATCATTGCCTCTCGCAGGCAGAGGGCCAGAGACAATAACTCGATGCCGACTCATCTTTCTAGCGAGATTACAAGTCCTAGCTATGTTCTTCTTTGTAATCTCAGACTGCCTAATTCTAGTATCGTTGGAGCCGACGTGTATCACTATGTCCTAGTAGCTAGTGTTGTTTGCACTAGACTGGTGTCTAGCCCTCTTGCGTGTCAGCTCCCTAAGGTTAGCTTCAATGTCGGGTGCTCTGGCCCCAGGGATACACATTACAGTGGCTGGCTTTTTAAGCTTGATGTTACGGGTGATGGAGTCCCCTATAACTAAAGTGCGGGAGCCAGTAGACTGAGGAGGAGTTTGCCTAGCGAGGGGGCTAAAACGATTATGCCTCCGAACAGGCTCACCGCGGCTAGCAGGCTTCTTAGGGCTAATGCTAGCCGGACTAGCGGGTAGGCTACGACCCGCACTAGCCGACGCTCGCGGCATTGCGGGAGGGCTACGGCCCGCATTGTCATTATCAGATGTGTCCGTCTGATCTACGATTATCAGACTACTCTGCTCTAGCTGACGGACACGGCCCTCTAGGAGAGAAAGCCTCTCCAAAAGAATAACGCAGGTTTCGCAAGTGACAGATGAGGTGGATGTGCACGGAGCGATGCTTACCTTAGTACAGCCGAGCGACATACTTACGCTAGCAGAGCTGCACGAGGACGAACGGAGCTAGGGGCTGTTCAGATAAACGGCGAATCACTAGCTATCGAAGAATGGAAGCAGTCCTCAAAAATGAAGGAAAAAGAAGAAAAAACAACGCCGAACACAGGTCCAACGGGTGGTGGAAAAAATACAAAAATAGAAAAAGAAAAAATATCGTTCGTCTCTCCAGCTAAGGCTAAAACAGCAACAGCAGCAAAACACTCCCCCCGGAACTATATATATATATATATATATATATATATATATATATATATATATTAGATTTCAAAAACAGGCATGGACTTGACTTCTTGCATTTTAATGCCATAAGCATCATGTCAAAAATGGATATTCTAAAAATTTGGACTTTGAAAACCACGCCAGACATAGTAGTCATTTCAGAATCCTGGCTCAATCCATCCATTCCCGACTCAGCTATTCATATTGCTGGTTACAATGTTTTTCGAGCTGATCGACTAAGCAGGGCTGGTGGCGTACTCATGTATGTCTCAGATCACATACACGGAACCTTCATACATTCCATTTCAATTCCCAGACAGTTTGAATTTTCGGAAGTCGAAATTTCTGTAGCCAAAGCTCCCATTACTATAGATGGATGTTATCGAGCTCCCTCAGCAACTACAGATTCTGTCTCAAATTTATCGGACCTTCTCTCCAAATATGTCTCCCATGAATTGATTCTGTTGGGAGGCTTAAACCTAGATTGGCTAACGGAGAAATCCTTCAATTTAAAGAAGGCCTGTAATTGTAGAAATCTCACTCAATTAATTGATACTCATACTAGAATTGGCTCAGCACATATAGGTAAAGGCACTCTTATTGATGTCATCCTAACAAATGCACCTCAAAAATACCTGTCAGCAGGTGTACTTCCTAATGACATCAGTGACCATTGCTGCATTGTGTGTGTCAGAAACACTAAAATGGAAAAATCTAAGTGTCAGATCGTTACCAAATGCTCTTTCAAGCATTCCTCTGAGCAAGCTTTTCTCCACGACCTCTCTCAGGTGAACTGGCAGCATGTATCTTTAATCCCCTTTGTTGATGATGCTGTGACCGGTTTTCACCAAAACTTCCTGTCTGTCATTAAAAAACAAGAACCCTTAAAAAAATTCAGAATTAAAGATAGGCCCAATCCCTGGTTCACCAGAGAACTAGCCGAATATCTACTTGAGCGGGACAGAAAATGGTCTATAGCCAGAAAAATGAATTCTATTCAAGCTTGGCAACACTTTCACAAAATTAGAAACATATGCACCTCCCTTGTTCGAAAATGCAAAACTAAATAATACCTCTCCCTAACCACTGAGACCTCAAAACCCCATTCGAAATTCTGGAAAACAATTAAGACACTACAAAACAAATCACTAAGCGCACTCCCACAAAGGTTGAAACAAAATGGCACCTTCACTTGTGACATCCACAAAATGTCAAACCTGTTCAATTATTACTTCAATAATGCCGGTCATATCTTTGATAAACTTCAGGTCATCAACAGTGTTACTGTCCCTTCAAACTCTATACCCCCAGCAACAGCACCTGTATCAAACAGCGACTTTCATCTTGTCCCTTTCTTAACATCTGAAGTTTTGCATTCCCTAAAGGCTTTAGATGTTAAAAAATCGTCAGGGCCTGATTGTCTTGACCCGTTTTTTCTGCAATTATCACACTGGTATCATATGACTTATAAAACTGCTTCTGGTACCCTTCCACAATACATCTGCTGCAAATTTAATAAGGTTCATTCCACAACTCCTCTCCAGGACATCCTTGCAAAAGAGATGTAAATCTCAAAAGATTTCTCCTGGTTAAATAAAGGAAAAATATAAATAAATAATATTGTCTTGTATATTTATGCTTGCATATTTCAGTTTAAATTGGATAAGTACAATTAGAAAGAATAAAAATATAAGAATTCACGTAAAAAAACCACACACACACACACATATATATATATATATATATATATATATATATATATATATATATATATATATATATATATATATATATATATATATATATATTATGTGATAATATATATTCTATAAATATTATTTATTAATATTATTTAAGACAAGTATTTAAGACACTGTCAATTTAAGTCTTAAATGGTTAAACCTTATACACTGTACATTAGCAGTAACCCCTTTTCTTTAGAAGTCTCGCTCAGCTGCGGTAATATTTGCAGCGGCCCGGACGTTGAATTAAAGTCAAATCTGTACATGATCAAACATGATAACAATGGAGAGTTTACACTTGAAAAAACATTTTATTTGAAAAGGAATCGAGGTAAGAGATATCCAACGGTCTGGTGAATGTTTGCTCCATTGTGTTTCTGCCTTTACAGTGTGTGCGTGCACCTCCTGCCTCAACAATGTGTGTGCCTTTGCCATGGGTGCATTTGATGACTAACACGGCACATTCCCGAGGGTGTAAAAGCTAAAGTTGGGGCCGGAGTAGATTGCAACTCCACAGGGACGCGCCGTGTAACTCGTTGTCTACGGGCAGAGAGGACCAAAGACGACTGTAAGTGGTGGACTTTGATTTTTACTTTGTCATTGTGTTGTGCACATGACCCTGATCAGATAGCTTTAACACCTGTGCTTAATTTACAATGGACAGGCACTCTAACAAGAGCCAATCAAGTTTGGCATGCTGGCAAAATGGGCCTATCGTAAGCAGGGGTGGAACTACACTCCCCTTTTAAAAGGACAGGGGTTATGAGAAGAGGTGAGGTTGGTGCATGCTACCTGGACTGGACGTGTGTCCTGAAGAACTGCAGTGAGAGGTCTGCTAAGTCAATTTTAAAGAAGATCTTACCCCACCACAAAGGGTTGCTAAAAGCTCCTCCAAACGTGGTAAAGGGTAACGGTTTCAAGTTCCTGGTTAACTGACACTTTGTATCCGCCACATAGATGGAGTGACTTTTTTTTTTTTCTACCGGGACTATCGGTTCTGCCCACTCACTATGCTTAACTGGATATATCATGTTAGCGTCCTCCAACTTTTTTAGCTCTTTCTCCTCTCTCTCCTTCATTGCAAATGGGAGGGGCGTGTGTTTGCAAAATCTAGGGGATACATCAGCTTAAACTATGATTGAGGCTTTATTGTCTTTGAGTGTCTCTAACTCATCATTAAAAGCCTCTGAATATTTACTGAGCATCTCATCAAGCTACAGTCAATGAGCTTCAGGGGTCATTTATATATTTGATCTCTGCCCACTTCAGCTTGATTACCTTTAACCAATCTGTACCACACAATGTGGATCAATGTCTTTGACAACAATAAGTGGCAAAACAGCTCACTGCCTCTGGTACCCCACTGTTGCTGTAATAAGATGTCGATGGGACTGAGGTGGAGAGGGTGAAAGCCTTCAAATTTCTCGGCACCTACTTCAGCAAGGATCTCACCTTGTCCAACAACACTCAACAGATCATCAAGAAGCCCCAACAGAGACTGCACTTTCTGCGGAGACTGAAGGAATTTGTCATGTCAGCAAAGACTCGTGACAACTTCTACAGATACACAATCCAAAGCGTTCTCTCTACCTCCATCACAGTCTGGTATGGCAACTGCATGGCACAAGACAGGAAGGCTCTCCAGTGTGCAATCAAGACCTCACAGCGTATCTGTGGAGCAGCCTTACCCTCACTGCAGGACATTTACAACACCAGGGTCCTGCTTTGTATGTATTAGCATCATTGCTTGTGACAGCCAAAACAGTAACTATTTCAAGATCTGCATCTTCTTCAGCTGTTACAAATTTTGTGTTTTTCTTTTGCTGACCTATCACTTTTTTCTTGAGTGTGCTCTGCACTTGCCTTTGAAAGACATGCCTTATTAATGTGTTCAATATTTCCATAATTATGGCATTTAGTCTCTATGAGATGGTACAAAAACCAAATCAAGTTTATTTATATAACCCTTATTCACTGAAGTCTCAAAGGGCTTTACAAGTGAAAAGAAGTCATACAGAGACTTCTGTTCACCATAAATACACAACAGCAACCCCTGATCAAAGCTCGTAGACGGGGAAGGAAAAACTCAAAAACCCCAAATTGGGAAAAATCTGAAACCTTCAGAAGGGACCACAGAAGCCCCCATCCAGGTTCAACAGGTTGAAGTGGATGCTGAATGTACAAAATACAAACAAAATACAAATAAACACATTGTGCCACATTAGGCAGGAAATGTCTGTCACATCCTGTGTCCCTAATGAGTTGTCCTGTGTTGCAGATTGGGTAGCAGAACCACTGGCCGCACACCTGCTCCTAATTCCAATCAGGGGACTATTTAGGTGCGTCAGAGCTAGAGGGTGTCGCCGGATTATTGCGTCTGCAGCCTTACAGTATACGTGCCAGTTCCTTGTTCCTCGTTCCCTTGATTCCTAGCGCCTTTGCCTAAGTGTTTTATTTGTTACTTTTTCTCCTTGCCACCAGTCTGCCAGTTGGTTAGCACTTTACTTTGTTACTTTGTATTTTCGGCGACACCCTCCTGCTGGTTCTGTCCCCTTGCACTTTTGCATAGTCTCTTTTAGTTGTACTTTGAGTCCCTTTATCATCTTTTTGTCATACTTTGAAGTAACTTTGTTAGAAACCCATGTGGTGCATACTTTTTGTGTTAATAAACCATTTTCTCAACTCCACAACACGAAAAAGAAGCCATTGCCAAAGACAGTAATTCAGAAAGTGCAGTAGTGGCTGATGAGTTAATATTACGGCTCTTATTATTTTGGTTTAGGTCAATAAGACCACACTGAGCTAAGACTTCAAATGTTATAAGACAATGATCAGACAGAATTAGTATACGGCAATATTGTGACATTTGAGGCCATCAGGCCATGGGTTAACACTGAATCTAAGTGTCATTCCGGAGTGTCGCTGCTTCTATCATTTGTGTAAAGTCAAATGCATCGATTATTGGTTCAAATGCTACAGTAAGTGGCTCAGATGGGGTGTTAATATGGATATTAAAGTTACCCATAATTAATATATTATCTGCATGAGTTATCAAATCCCCGCCCCCCCCCCCTTTTTTTTACAAAGACGAGCAACGTGTGAGCCTGAAAAGTTTGGGGGAGAGGCCTCATTTATTGGTAAGAAATCATTTTGTTTTAACCAGGTTTCACAGAGACCAAACACGAAGATTGAGATCTCTAATAAGGTCTAATAAGGTCATTTACAAGAGGGGCTTTTGAGGAGAGTGGCCCAATATTCATAAAGCCTAATTTAAACCCTAGAAAGGTTCCCCAAACTATTTAAAGTCATAGAGTTAGTAATACTTATAAGATTATGATGCCTAGTTCCCAGTTTGTATTTTGAGTCATCAAAACCTTGTGGCAATGTTAATAATGTAGGAATCAGGTTGTTAACGGCTACCATGCCGGCTACCATCGTCGAAAGATGAGTCGGCATCGAGTTATTGTCTCTGGCCCTCTGCCTGCGAGAGGCAATGATGAGAGGTTCAGCAGATTATTCTCGCTTAACTGGTGGATGGCTAGTTTCTGTAGAGAGCAGGGTTTCCAGTTTGTAGATAATTGGCCCTCTTTCTGGGGCCGGCCCGACCTGCTAAAGATGGATGGTCTTCACCCTAACTGGGAAGGCGCCATCACTCTTTCTAGAAACATAGATTACTGTTTGAGCCTTCCATGACTTCTCACATTAGAGCATGTCGGGTCGCAGGTGAATAGCGAGCCTGCTAGAACGGGTGTGGAGTCGTTAAGGCTAGAGTTAACCGGCACTACGCTGGACTGCTACAACACACATAGCATATTTAGTCCAGGTCACTGCAATCCACACACTGTTTCAATACCTAATGCTGAATGCCCTAATGATAAGATTTCTGCTGAGGTGGTGTTGATTAAGGAAAATACCCCTGCCTCTTTAATCGGTAAGACTAGTGACATAGTACCTAGGCGGAATAGTAATATTAGCATGCCCGCTGTAGCCGTCAACAATCGAATTCCTACTTTACTAACATTGCGATGAGGTTTTAATTACTCAAAATACAAAGCAAGCCCCAGCCAATTTTTCCCAGTTTAAATTCGGCTTCATAAATATTAGGTCACTCCCCTCAAAAGCCCTTCTTGTAAATGATCTTATTACAGATCACAATCTTAAAGTGCTTGGTCTCTGCGAAACCTGGCTAAAACCAAATGAATTCTTATCATTAAATGAGGCCTCACCCCCAAACTTTGTGGGCTCACATGTTGCCTGTCCTTGTAAAAAAGGGGGGGGTGTTGCCCTAATTTCAGAATCTGATCTTAAACTTAGCACGAGCACTAATCACACCTTCAAGACATTTGAGGCTCTCGTTATGCGGTCGAACTCCTCACCACCATTCTATGTGGTAGTTATTTACCGTCCTCCCGGTCCATACTCTGGATTCTTAGATGAATTCCCTGAACTTATGGCTGACTTAATAACTCACACAGATAATATACTAATTATGGGTGACTTCAATATTCATATGAACTCCCCATTGGAGCCACTTACTGTAGCATTTCAAGCAATAATCGATGCATTTGGTTTTACACAAATAATAAAAGCAGCGACACACCGGAATGGTATTATCTTAGACTAAGTGTTAACTCATGGCCTAACTGCCTCAAATATCACAATTCTGCCGCATACTAACGCTATGTCTGATCATTATCTTATAACATTTGAAGTCCTAGATCAGTGTGGTCTTATTGTCCACAACCAAGGCTTTAAGAGCCATGATATTAACTCATCAACCACTGCTGCACTTTCTGAATTACTGGTTATTACTGGGTAGCAAAAAAAAATTACTTTTCCAAAATGATTAGTCTTAATAAAAACAACCCAAAATATTTATTTGACACAGTAGTACAGCTAACGCAACAGCAGCAGATTAATCATAGTTCCCTCCATTCAGCACACGATTTCATGCAATTCTTTACTCAGTGTATTCAGCTAATAAGGGAAGGCAGCGCCACTTACCCCCTCGGCTGTGACTGTTGATGCTAGTTCGGACAATCAGGTTCAAGAAAGTCTGGTTACCCTGTCCCAGTTTGATTTAGTATCCCTGGAGTGTCTTACACACCTGGTTAATGCAGCAAAGCCGGCGTCCTGCATGCTCGACCCGCTTCCAGGCAAACTCGTTAAAGATTTATTCCCGGTCTTAGGGTCATCTGTCTTGAATATTATCAACCTGTCACTCTCCTCTGGCATTGTACCTGAAGCTTTTAAGATGGCCGTTATTCAACCATTACTTTAGAAACCTCACCTAGATCCTGAAAATCTCTTTAACTATAGGCCAGTGTCACACCTTCCGTTTATTGCCAAAATTCTTGAGAAAGTTGTAGCACAACAGCTTAGTGATTTTATGATAGAAAACAATAGATTTGAACTCCTTCAGTCAGGTATTAGGGCCAACCACTCAACTGAGACAGCCCTAGTAAAAGTGACGAATGATCTTCTCTTAGCCATGGATTCCAACATCTCATCAATATTATTACTGCTTGATCTTAGTGCCGCATTTGACACTATTGATCATCATATTCTTATAGAACGTCTTAGATTATGTGTTGGTATCTCGGGATCAGCACTTTCTTGGTTCAGATCTTACATCCTGGGAAGGACGCATAGTGTCTCTTATGGCAATGCGATCTCTGAATCTTTCTTCGTCTCATGTGGTGTCCCGCAGGGGTCAGTACTTGGTCCCTTACTGTTCAACAGCTACATGATTCCTCTTGGCAACATTATACATAAACATGCTGTTAGGTTTCATTGCTATGCTGATGATACCCAACTTTATATGCCCTTAGAAATAACGGATCCGTGCAAGTGCAGTAAACTGGAGGCCTGCCTTGCCGAGATTAAACAATGGATGTCTTCCAATTTTCTGCTTCTGAACCCTAGTAAAACTGAGATGTTATTTATTGGCCCTGCTCATCATCAGCACTTGCTTAAGAATACCACGTTGAACCTGGAAAACTGTATTATTACCCAAAGTAGTTCTGCAAAAAATCTCGGCGTGATATTTGACTCAACTCTCTCCTTTCGGACACATATTAATAACATGACAAGAACGGCGTTTTTTCACCTCCACAATATAGCTAAGATTTGCCCTATTCTTTCTCTTAGCGATGCAGAAACATTAATTCATGCATTTGTCACGTTGCGCCTAGACTATTGTAACATTTGTTTTCTGGACTTCCCATGTCCTACATTAAAAGCCTGCAGTCTGTACAGAATGCAGCAGCGAGACTATTGACAAGGACGAGAAAGTTCGATCATATTACTCCGATTCTAGCTGACCTGCATTGGCTTCCAATACACGTGAGATGTGATTTTAAGGTGCTGTTAATTACTTATAAAATTTTACACGGTTTAGCTCCTTCCTATCTCGTCGACTTAGTATCACCATATGTCCCGTCCCGACAACTTGGATCACAAAATGCCGGTTTGCTATCGACCCCACGGGCTAAAAAGAAGTCTGCGGGATCATGGCTTTGCCTGCTGTCAAGACATCACTGCACTATATAGCACAATATGTTTTCTGTAATTTATATTGTTTATGTGTATGTCTGTATTTGGTACATGCAGCATCCACTTCAACCTGTGGGCCTGGATGGGGGCTCCTCCCACCTGTGGTCCCTTCTGGAGATTTCTGATTTTCCCCTAATTGGGGTTTTTGAGTTTTTCCTTCCCCTTCTGGGAGCTTTGACAGGGGATGCTGTTGTGTACCTTACACTGAAAGGATGTCTCTGTACGACTTCTTTTTTGAAGGAGGTCTCCACATGACCTCTTTTCATCTGTGAAGCCCTTTGAGACTTCGGTGATTTAGGGCTATACAAATAAAATTTGATTGATTGATTGATACCATGCAAGAACTAATATTCCAACTGGTACAGTGTCACCAATCTGACCGGTAGTAGAAGCATGACTATATTCTTCATTTAACACCACCTCAAGAGAATTCTTGTCGCTAGGGGATTTAGCATTAGGTAATGAAACTGTGTGTGCATTGCACTGGCCTAAACTAAGTATGCTATGTGTATTGTATGTGTCCAACTTAGTGTTAGTTAACTCTAGCCTTAATGATTTCACACCCATTCTAGCAGGCTCACTATTCAAATGCGACCCGACATGCTCTAAGGCAGGGGTACACACACTTTTCCAGCATGCGAGCTACTTATAAAATGACCAAGTCAAAATGATCTACCTACTATAAATTTGCAAAACATATATTTATTTATAAAAATATTGAGAATTCTTTATATGAACCATATATGTTGGTGTACCTTGCATAACTACATGAATCCATATTGCTCAATACAACTCTGTGCATTTTTTTTTCATTACCTTACTCTGATGACTTGCACTGAATGGAATCAGCCAGGGATGTATAGTCCGGACAGTAGCTGCTGACAGCCAGCCTCAAGCACACTTCCAAATGATCATCAGTCATGGTGGAACGGTACTTGGACTTAATGATCTTCATGTGGGAAAAGGCTGACTCACATAAATAAGTGGAGCCGAATAATGCAGTCAAGGAGGTTGCACATTTTCTCATGTTGGGGTACTTTTCCTCTGTGAGTAAGTTCCAAAATTGTCCATGAGCTCTGGACTTCAGCTCAATGTCGGCTTGTAGTGTCAAAATCTCATCCTCCACTCCAGATGAGTTCAGGTGAAACAGTGTTGCAATTTTTGATGCAAGTGAAACAACCTCAGCATCTTCCCGAAAAGGGTAGCACATGAATGTAGCAACAGGCTCAAGTAAAGCAAAGTCTTGAAAACGTTTGTCAAACTCTGATAAGCAATTGTCAATCTGTTTTGTGTAGCGTACACTGTCAAATTGCACACATGACTTCCCCTGCATCTCCAGCTCTGATGTGAGGTTCTGGAAGTTTGCCAAATTCTGGTGCTGGAGCTTTGAGGAGAGATGTTGCATTTTTCGTTTGAAAGCATTAACTGAGCTTATCATATTGATCACAGTTTTGTCTTTTCCTTGCAGCTCCAGATTAAGGTCATTCAGCATGTTGGTCAGATCGGTTAAAAATGCCAAGTCCAGCAGCCACTGGTCGTCACTTAGTTGGTTATATTCTGCATGTTTAGCTTCACAGAAAAAAACCTTAATCTCCGGACAGAGGTCTCGAAATCTTTGCAGGAATTTCCCTCGACTAAGCCACCTGACATCAGTGTGCAGCAATAACTCAGAGTGGTCACCATCAGCGTTATCCAGATGTGCACGGAATAGACGTCTTTGAAGAGATCTGGTGCGAATAGAACAGGCGATCTTCGTTGTCACATCCATTATTTCTTTCATGTTGAGCATTTTTGCGCATAACGCTTGTTGGTGTACTATGCAGTGGTAATTAAGGAAGTCTGGGAAAGCATCGTCCTCCCTGCACTTGGCAATAAACCCATTCGAGCGGCCAACCATCGCAGGCGCTCCGTCCGTGGTGATGGACACTATTTTGTACACTGGGAGCTGGGTTTTCTCAATAAAGTTTTTAAAAGACTGAAATATGTCTTCTCCTCGCGTGTGTTCTTTCATGGGCAGGATTGTTAACAGCTCCTCTCTTGTGCTCATATCAGTAAACACCATCCGAATAAAAATGCACAACTGGGCTGTGTCACTCACGTCTGTAGACTCGTCCAACTGCAGAGAGAAACACTCGCAATCTGTGATGTCCTTCCAAAGTTGCTTAGTCAAATCCTTAGCCATGGCTTCACTGCGTCGTGTAACTGTAGTTCTTGATAGCTGGAGAGCTCTTATCGAAGATAGTATTTCAGTTTTGTTTTTAAAGTCTTTGAACAGCGAGTCAGCTGCTTCAACAAATGCCTCCTTTACCATTTCTCCGTCTTGGAAGGATTTCTTGTTCTTAACGATTAAGTGACTCACCCGAAACGAAGCTTCGGTGGCTGCCTTTGCTTTTGAAGTTAGCTGTGAGAAAAATGACTGCTGTCCAGACAACTGGGATTTTAGTTCTTTCACCTTTCTCCTTCTCAGCTCGCTTTTCGGAGGGAAGTCAGTATCGTAGTTTTTATGAACAGTCCGAAAATGCCGCTCCACATTTCCCTTTTTCGGTATAGCGATGACAGACTGGCAGATGAGGCAAACGCACTTTGAAAATGACATAGTGAAGAAAAAGTCCACCTCCCATTCCGTATGGAAATGGTACGTTTTTGGCTTTTTACTTGGTCCAGCTCCCTCACTCATTTTTATATCCTTACGTTTAGAATAAATAAATTAGAGGCTAACTCACTAGCTTGCGAGAACGCGCCGTTATGTGCGCATGTGCAGTGACCCCTCTGTCAGAAAAGGTCAGATTGGTCAGACCGACCTCCCCCCATATGCCAATAAAGTAACAAATTTCAGAGTGAAGACGGATCATAGGCTGACGTCTACGTTTTAATGCCATGCGATCGACCCACAGTACCTTCGCGATCGACCGGTAGATCGCGATCGACGTATTGGGCACCCCTGCTCTAAGGTGAGAAGTCATGGAAGGCTTAAACAGTAATCTATGTTTCCAGAAGGAATGATGGCACCTTCCCAGTTAGGGTGAAGACCGTCTATCTTTAGCAGGTCGGGCTGGTCCCAGAAAGAGGGCTAATTTTCTACAAACTGGAAACCTTGCTCTCTACAGAAACTAGCCATCCACCGATTAAGTGACAATAATCTGCTAAACCTCTCACCACTGCCTCTCGCAGGCAGAGGGCCAGAGACAATTACTCGATGCTGACTCATCTTTCTAGTGAGATTACAAATTCTAGCTATGTTCTTCTTTGTAATCTCAGACTGCCTCAATCTCATAATATTGGAGCCGATGTATCACTATATCTGAGTAGCTAGTTTTGTTTGCACTACGCTGGTGTCTAGGGCTCTTGTCCGCCAGCTCCCTAAGACTAGCTTCAGTGTCGGGTGCTCTGTCCCCTTTACTACACATTACTGTGGCTGGCGTTTTAAACTGAATGTCACGGGTGATGGAGTTCCCTATAACTAACAACTAGACTATAACTAGATGTGATGGAATGTGCTTAACAAGGGTGCTAAAACGCTTACCTGGCTGAACAGGCTCACTTCGGCTAGCAGGCCGCTTAGGGCTAATTCTAATCAGACTGGCGGGTAGGCTAAAGTCCGCACTACCCGACACTAGCGGCTTAGGGCTAATGCTAACCAGGCTAGTGGGAGGGCTACAGCCCACACTATCAGATGTGCCCGTCTGATCTACAATTATCCAACTACTCTGCTCTAGCTGATGGATAATTCCCTCCAGATGTGGTGGAGGTGCACAAAGCTATTCTTACCTTAGTACAGCTGAGTGAATACTTACACCAGCAGAGCTGTGCAAAGGAGGATGAACGGAGCTAGGAGCTGTTAAATCGGCAAATCACTAGCTAACGAAGAATAGAAATAGTCCTCAAAAAGTAATGAAAGGGAAAAAAGAAAAGGAAAAAAAGCGCTGGAAACAAGTCCTGACGGGTGGTAAAAATGAAAAATAAAATATAGAAAAATAGAGCTCGTCTCTCCAGCTAGTGCTAAACAACAGCCAATGCCGAACAGCAGCAATGGCTGGAACGTTTGGTCAGGCAGAAACTCTCTAACCACTCATTCTCCTGATGATTTTTTCCTTTGCACCTGAAGCTCCTGGCTCCCTGCAGCTTCAGCTTGCGGATGCTGGGACTGGCAGCTCCCGCCGTCTCGCTCTCCATCCCGCTCAACTGACATGAGTCTCTGTTGGCCGTCTCCATGTTGAGGGCGAGCTCACATGCACAAGTATTCCACTGACGAAACGATTTTGTAGTGATGTGTCCAGGTTCGCAGCAAACTCACAATTAGTGGTGCATTGGTTCAACTCGTCAATGTATTGTGCAACTAGCTGGCTTGCTTTTTGATTGAAGCGGTTGAAACTGAGCTTTTCTGCTACCAACAGCAGTTATGGCTCAAAATGTCATTTTAAAACAGTCACCATCTCCACAAATGACTTGTCTTTTGGCTTGTCAGGCTGCACCAAGTTTCTTAAAAGTTTGTAACCAGTGTAGCAACTTGCACCCTTTCAGCTACTTTGTTGCTTCGAAAAAATGTTCTCCATGTACGTTGACCAAAGCTTGTTTTCTGGCTTAAACTCTCCCATTACTCCAAACAGCCATGGTACTCTCTAGTACTGACACCGTGTGTCTCTCCTGTCCCGCCAAGAAGACACGACATTATCCTCGTCGCCAATGTTATGTCTTTTTAGGTGTGTATTGATGAGACGGGACACTTGCACATTGCTTACTTTTACTTTAGTCAACCCTCAGCCATTCAATGCGCATACGCGCTACAATGCTTTTCACTGAGGCCACAAAGCAATGGATAACACAAATCCAAAAGTCTAAATAATCACTTTACATTCACTTTACAACACATACTCAAAACGAAAGCACCAAAGCACCCACCCATCGAAAACCCCAAGGGACATGGTCGAACGCATTCTCCGAGTCTACAAAACATATGAAGACATTGGGTGAACGCTCATGCCCTCTTGAGGATCCTGCCAAGTGTGTAGAGCTGGTCCACTGTTCTACGGCCGGGCCTTAAACCACATAGCACCTCCCTAATCTGAGGTTCAACCTCCTGACGGAGCCTTCTCTCTAGTACCCTTGAATATACAGTACCTCACCAGGGAGGCTGAGAAGTGTGATTTTCTATTGTTGGAACACAACATTCGGCCGAGCTTCTTAAAAAGGGGGACCTCCACATCGACCTGCAAATCCAGATTCACTGTCCCTGATGTCCATGCAACATTGTATAGGCTTGTCAACCAGGACAGCTCTACAACCTTCAGAAACCAACTTTTCTTTAGAATCCCATGCCTGAGTTTTTGCCTCAGTGATCGCCAAAAACAGACTCCGTTTGGCCAGTCATTACCTGTCAGTTGCCTTTTGAGTCCCACAGGTCAAAAATGCCTAATAGGATTTCTTCTTTTGCTTCATGGCATACTTTACAACTCATGTCCACCACCAAGTTCGAGTTCGAGTATTTTATTTTATTTGCATTTGGGAGTGTTGTAATGTAATCTTTTTGGATCTGCAGAGAATTTTCTTTCCCATCATGCAGACAAAATGTCTAGGCTCAGATTCAAAGTCCTCAAATGCATCTCCTCCACACTTCCACATTCTCGCTACTGAGAGGGCGTAGAAGGAGATTACCTTAAGAGTTTTTTTTTTTTTTTTTAACATAGATCTAGCGAGGAGTTAAGTGATTAATTGGCTGCTCCTGATGTGACCTTTAAGGAGAGCTGATTAGTTAGGCTCAACAGCTTCAGCGCCGACCTCCCCATGTCAGACTCATCTTGAAGGTATGGTGTCCTGGCAACAAGTCTGATTTCCGTTACAGTAGTGGTTTCAAACTTACGGTCCGGAGGAGGTTTAATGCCATGATGTTTTATCTGGCCCGCAAGATGCTGCATAAATAAATAAGAGGACCAAACCCATTTGTGCAGTGTCTATAATAATGCAATGCCCTTGTGTGTGTTGTTCATAGTGCTGTTCAATTGCTTCTTTTTTTGAAAGAAAAAAACAGTTAACAACCGCAGGTGCTGTCAACCCAACTTACGCTCATGCTCGATAACTGACTTTCGATAACTGACACCGCCAACAAAGCTAACTTCAACTAAGTTGTTTTTTTGTTTGATCACCTGTGTCGTCCCATCCTGATTGCGCAGCTCAGTTCATCATGGAGGTGGATACCTCAGACAGGGATGGGGCAGATCCGAACACTGCAGTTTGGACCAAAAGATGAATGTCTTCTTCCCCTGCTGACTATGTCCTTCAGAAAGCAACTAGGATGTAGGCA
Source organism: Hippichthys cyanospilos (assembly GCF_059441005.1). NCBI lineage: Eukaryota > Metazoa > Chordata > Actinopteri > Syngnathiformes > Syngnathidae > Hippichthys > Hippichthys cyanospilos. The sequence goes on along the minus strand of NC_142388.1, from coordinate 14,600,981 downwards.
CTGGTTGGAGGTGGCATTTCATCCATTTGTGGGATGGACTGACCTTAAAAATCTTTCTTAACCCCCTTTCGTCCACAGGCGGGCTCTGTTCCAACAGAGTGACGAACCGCTGATTACAATTTTGTATGGCTTGAAAAAAAATTACGGACCGACATCGACAGAAAGAATGGGGCTCTGATGAATGACAAATGTTGGACCAGCAAAAAAATGTAAGTTGCCCACCTCTGGTAATGATGCTGAGACTTTGTGCCATTCCAGTTAGATTTTGAAAGAGACAACCGCCTGAAGACAATGTGCACATTTCCAGCAATTGACAACATGGATCTGCAGGGTAAAGGCATTGCGAGGGTGGTTGTCACTACATCTTCAACAAGGGGCATATTTCAATTTTCCAATTCAACAGACCTACCATGTATTTATGTATGTGAGCATCCAGTTGGAATGGGAACAATATGCTTGAGTTGATTTGTTTTAATTATGATGTTATTATATGGATTACTCATTGACAGATGTTTTGCATGTTATTTTCATTAGGTTTAAGCTAGTGATATTCTCATTATTGATTGTTGGTGCTGCTGGTATTGAGTTGTCGCTAGATTTTTTTTTTTTACGTATTTGTTAAAGTATTAGTTAAATGACTATTTGAATTCTTAAGAGCTGCCATTGATGTTTTTTATTTTTTATTTGTTATTTGTTTATGCTCCAGTTCTATTGTGTGCCCACCAATGGAAACAAGGAATCTGCAGGGCATAAAAAGACAATGTCGAACATCGGTCCACTTTCACCTGAGTTTGTTCCATCTTTTCCGAGTAATTGCCCTGCCACCTTGAAAACTAACCAGGCATTCAATGTGATGCCATTATTAAATAGGGCTGGAACAGAATGTAATTTATAAACCAACAGACAGGATAAGATGACCTAAATTTTAAGTTCACTATCGGGAACTACTTCATCTCTCTGTGCCATAGTTAGCCTATTTATGTCATCCAGTTTCCATGGCGACATTGCAATAGATACAATCAAAAGCACACTCAAAAGGCGGTGCTATCCCTTTCTTTCATCCATGAATACACCAGTGATGATGCAACAGTTTGCCTGTTTACTCGTTTAACAAAATTGCATTGCGGAATTTCATGGTTGGGAATCTAAAAAGTACCACCTCCATATATTGGTGTGGTGTAATGTATTGTATCTGAACTGTAAGTCATGTCATAACATTTATACAGGAGTCTAAGCTTTCATGGTTGGGAAAACAATAGGCTACACATGGCAAATAAGCACAGGCTTTTCTTTCTCAGTCAAATGAAGATCCCCTAAAGTTCCTACTTGGGTGACACACATGTCACACGTCAAAACAAAAGAATATTGGACAAATTTGGCAACACTAGTCTTTCATTTTTCAATTCGTGGAGTGAAGGCAAGGGGAAGCTCACAGTCACAATAGCTGCTTGGGGAAGGAAGATGACATCATTTCAAAGCAATGGAATGAGTCAATGCGCTCTATTTAGAGGTCAGATCCAAACAGAGGCGGACGGAAAAGAGAGGTCTTTGTCAGCAGCATGCAAGATTAATTTTAATCTGAAGCGTTATCTACAAACCAGAGCTCTTCAATGATCATTTTCGGACATCCAATATTCTGAGCGGCCAACTCTTACAGATGGTTATGTCACGCAAATTTCTAAATTGGACCTCAGTAGGGATGTAACGTGAAGTTTTGAAAATTAGAAATAATCATGGGTCACATGGCAGCCCAAATATAGCACGCCAAGGACGTGTCTGTGGAAATTAGATTGTTATCTGAAAGCTAACGACTTGACCCTATCTCTTCTAAATTCAATTAATGTTGAAAACAAGCCATAATACTTGAAAGATAATTGTGTAACCGCTAGAAAGGAGTGATTGCGTCAGAGAAGGCGACGAGAGGGAGAGTTTTGGAGGGAATTGTAAAATAAAAGGAGTGCGGCTCTTCCGCTCCCGGAGTATCTTGTTCTGCGTTTTCTTTTGGAGTCCGGAGAGTTGTAGGACACCTCACGCACGCACGCGCTACAATTGTGATCAATGTTTGAAACCACACTAGATTCATATCAACAGCGCTAAAAGTAATTTTATACATCAAAGAATAATAAATGCCACCACACTGTACTGGATAATAATGTAAGTGCTGGATGGAGGGGTTCCGGGGTGATATCGTGAGAGTGGAGTGACCAGACTTTTGGAGAGGTTGATTTAACGAGGTTCGGCTGTTCTGCTCCCAAAGAAGGACGAGTTCTGCGTTTCCTTCCCGTCTAACAAAAAGTGTTTGGAACACTTCACGCACAACACGCTACATTGTTGGCAGCGGCGGGATCCAGCGTGATCGTGTCTTTTCGGACAAGTTATGTCGGTACCGTGAACGCTTTCCGGACACAACGTAAATGATTGAACATGAACAATGACACAGGAGTGATTAAGAGCCATCTAGTTTCAAGGAGGAAAACAGAGCAAGGGACGAAGAGAGAGACTGGCTCATACTGGCAAAAATCGTCGTTGTAACGTGTGTATGTGTGTGTGTGTGTGTGTGTGGGGGGGGGGGGGGGGGGGGGAGGGGGCGGCAGGTGCTATTGCAAACTATTATTTTAAGTAAATACATTTGAAGGTTTTGATTACCACGTGTCCCACCGTTGGTGATGAATTTTCAAATTATACCTCACATACAATAAATTATTGAATTCAATTCAGTCAATCTAACTATCTGCGATTTAAAAGTAAATGTATTTAGTATGGTGGTTCTAACTACATGCAAACTAGATTATGCAAACTGAGAATTGTCCATCCATCCATTTTCTATAGCCGGTTATCCTCACACGGGTCGCAGGCTTGCTGGTGCCTATCCCAGCTGATTTAGGGCAGTAGGCAGGGGACAACCTGAACTGGTCACCAGCCAATTACAGGACACAAAGACACCAACAACCATTCACACACCCAATCACACCTAATTTTAGACAATTTAGAATGTCCAATTTACCTGGCATGTATGTTTTTGGAATGTGGGAGGAAGTTGGCAGTGCTCTGAAAGACCATGCAAACTCCACACAGGAAGGCTGGGGAGAGGTGGATTTGAACTTGGGCCTCTGAACTATAAGGCAGACGTGCTAACCACTGCTCCACTTAGCTGCCACTGAGGAATGTGTGCACCTAGAAATTAAACACATTCACAATTTTTTGTCACGTCCATTTAAATTGTATAACACATGATGAATCATTATTCTATTTATTACAAAAGAACATAAAGAAGACATTTGCAGTTCCTGTAGTGTCATGGCGCCAGATCTGAAGATGTATTTCATTGGGCGTTATCACTGGTCACATGTCCCTGTAAATTTGTACATTCCACAATGTGGGTTCTCATTGCCCCACCTTGTGATAAACCAGACACCCCTGGTCCTACGTGTTTTGTGAAATGTCTGTAAACTGTTGGGGGAAAAAAAGAAAAACGACGACACAAAAAACATTGAACATAATGTGCATTCATCTTTTTTTTTTTTCAAATGACTTACCAAGTCTTGAGAATTATGATGACTGAATTATACTTGACATGAAACTGAATGTGCAAACATACTTTTAAGGGGTGTCCATGTGTAGACTTTACAGACAACATTTGAGGACAATTCCATTATTCTTTAGGAAAGCATCCAACACTCATACGGCTGAGTTTAAACCGCAGGCACATATGACTCCAATCAGATTTGTCCACAAACACGGTTTTTAGGACTGACTGCCCACACTTTTTATTAAATGTCCAAATCCAATCTGGCCCTGCTCAGACTGGACGATATTACTATCTGACAACTCGCTGTAACAATAATGTCAGAACTGAGGGGTCATGTTTGGTATCATAATTGCAACAGAGGCAACAATAACTCGTACTCCCAACTACTCTGAGAGTGGGTGCATTCAGAGAGCTGCAGTAAGGTCAGCTCCTATTATTTTCACAGTCGGCAATTTCTGCTTGAACTGCTTCAATCGGTACTGCTTGACGCACGAGCACGTCATTTCCCTGGTCGGAGCTGCTTAAGCAGTACCAGTGTTGTACTAACGTGGTAAAAAGTGACCCCTGCCCCTGCAACATGAGTTTTCTGATTCTGATGCATCAAATAAATGGTCAAATGTTACCACATACTGCCACGTATTGCCATCTCCGGTTCAGGATGAGGTGCTACACTAAGTGGAGGAGTTCAAGTATTTTGGGGTCTTGTTCACAAGTGAGGGTAGAATGGAACGGCAGATCGGTGTGGCGTCTGCTGTTATGCGGACGCTGTGCCGGTCTGTCGTGGTGAGGAAAGAGTTCAGTCAAAAGGCGATGCATTCGATTTACCATTTGATCTACGTTCCTGCTCTCCCCTATGGTCACAAGCTGTGGGTAGTGACCGAAAGAATGAGATTCCGGATACAAGCAGCCAAAATGAGTTTTGTCCGCAGGGTGTCTGGGGTGTCCCTTAGGTGAGAAGTTCAGTCATCCGGGAGGGACTGTGTTGAGTGTCAAGCTGCTGCTACTCCGTGTTGAGAGGAGCCAGTTGAGGTGGTTTGGTCATCTGGTTTGGATGCCTTCAGATGCCCACGAGGGGAGGCCCGGGAGACGACCCAGGACACACTGGAGGGACTATGTCTCTCGCCTGGCCTGGTAACACCTGGGGATCCTCCCAGAGGAGCTAGATGAAATTCTGGGGAGAGGGAAGTCTGGGCTTCCCTGCTCAAGCTTCTGCCCCGTGACCCAACCCCCGGAATACAGCGGTAAAAGATGGATGGATGGTTTCCATGTACCCCCTGCAATGTGCTCACGTAGTTGATTGCTGCATTAAATGCATTTCTATTGATGTTTGAGATGTTGTCTTGATTGAGTATTCACTGAACCCATCATAAAAAAGCTGCCAAGCAAGGGTACAGTAGGATTGTTGCGTTCTCTTTTTGCACAAACTAAAAATAAAACAAACAAACAAACAAAAAAAACACAAACTTGTGTTCTCCATGTCTTTACAAGAAATCAAGTCACACAGCTTTAACTCAATACATGCACACACTGTTCAGGAGGGGATACAGTTCTTTTTCAGAGGTGACTACATTGCCTCAACAGTCTTGCATGTATACAGAAGAGTGATGTCACTGACAGTCAAAACTGAACTTTGTTTTAGTAATGCATCTATACCGTCTCAATCTGTTCCTGTTCAGACTGTTCAGACTACAAAAGTGTAGTTTGTGCATGGCCTGCAGGATTTTGACTAGCAGCCTGAGTAAGGTCTTACTTCCAAACCACAAACTGTTTTATCCAATGTCCATTATTTTGTCTTTTTCTCATCCAATATTTGTCACATGAAACAAGTCAAGCACTTAAAATGCAGGCACCTTATAAGGCAACATGTGAATTAAAAATTTCATGATGCTCTAAAAGCCTCATAAATGAGAACTCCTACACCCAATAAAATGTCATAAACCATACATGGCTATGAAAAATAAAGATTTAAAAAAAAATTGAAATCCTAACACTTAGGTCAAAAACCAAAGACTTTTAAAGGTGGAATCCACAACTTCTCTTATCTGCTCTAAAAGCTTATTGTGTGTTATTTTTGCACCCAGGTGCACTTGAAGATTCCTTTCTATAACAAACATTAAGGATGACTAAGAAACAATTATCTTGGAACTGAATACTGAATGTCAAGTCCTTGAATGAATGAATCAGGGTCTCTGCTAGAGACAAAGCTGAATGGAAATTGGGAGGTTGAATATAAATAAGTGGATATACGTAAGGATGTAGAAAGTATGTACAACAGGGATTCCATACACATTTCGGAGAACAGGTCGGAGAACAGGTTTCAATTATCTTCTGCGTTCCATGAATTCCACATTCACTCATGTCGCTGAAGAGCAGCCTTTCCCTTTTCCACATTCTCAAAGATGATTTTGCAGTCAGCTCCGAAGAGGGTACCAGAGAATGCTAAGGAATGGAGACATATTAACTGGTCTTCCGAGAGGCCCTGAGAGCAACATGTAAATTAACACAAAGTGTTCTTGCCGACCTACTGTCACACAAAGCGGCAACTGAAGCGAAAGTCCATACTGAATCCCAGTAGTCTCTGGGATGCAGTGACTGTTTGGTCTGCAGTCACAGATTACACTGTGAGTATGTGCAAATATATGTACAAAACACACCATCCTGCTGGACAGAGGCAGACACAACAGTGTGACATGCAGGGTACACAAGCACTGGACTGGTGTGTGTGTGTGTGTGTGTGTGTGTGTGTGTGTGTGTGTGTGTGTGTGTGTGATATATGCATTTGTGCGCACAGCACTTTGTGTCTATGCAGGATGTCAGGACTATATGTGACATCTGTGATCAGGAATTTTATTACAAAGTTCCCTGTCTCTTCTGTTGCTGGACCCGGATCAGCTCCAGTTGTTTTTTGCACTTATGGTAATATGTGGACAGACTTTTGTTCTCTTCCAGTAGCTTTTTGTGTTCCTGCACCAGACGAGACGTGTTCTGCTGGTCCTTCTCATCTTGGTCCAGTTCAGCAATAAGTTCCTTTCTTCACAGATAGGGAGAAAAATATAATAAATACAGTGGTTTACAACGTCCCTGCCTTACTTTTTTTTTCATCTTGCAACGTGGGCTGCATTTTTTTTTTTTTGGTCCCCTCTTTACGCATTTTTTTTCACCTTACGACACCTCAAACATGGCGGTCAGAGTGCGCGCGCGTCTGCTAGGAGCAGCGTGCTCATGCATCACTACACGCGCCACTGCCTATGTTCACTACCATGCTGGTCTGCTAATGGTCGGTATCACGACTCTCTAAGATACTGGTCTACTATTGGTCGGTGTCACGGGGGTCACGAAAATGCTGGTCTGCTATTGGTCAGCAGATGGGGTCACAAAGATGGCTGCCTAAAGACTTGATCTCGTTCGAAAGTCCTCTCATTATGGTATTTATTGCGCATTGTAGTGCTTAATTCAAAGTTTAATTGGTTAGCAATTGGTCCCAATATTGCTACTGATGTTAAAGAAAGAAGTAAAAAGATGATTTATACGAACACAAAGCTGGAGATTATCAAGAAATACAAAGAAAGCTAAGCTAGCGTAGCGGCCATAACAAGCTTGTCACTACACTTAAAGGTAAATATTTTTTTATATATTTTTTATTTATGATGTTATTTAATTGTATACATTTAGATTCTACAAAAGTAGCACTTACTATGGTATTTTGATCCAAATTTTTAATATGTATATACAATTTTGATGTTTTTAGCTGGAGTTCTACAGGCATCTACAGGCAACAAACATAGGTTTGGATATTGCGCCCTACGGCAAATTTGCATTATGATCCCAACTGTGGAACGGATAAATCTCGTAAACGGGGGCCCCACTGTACTCCTAATATTCAACTTTCTAGTAGCAAAGCAGGTAAATTGATTTTTTTTCACATTAAAATTAAATTTTCAAAGTGTTTACATCGTTTCACGTATTTACTTTACGTTTCCTATTAATTTTGGATGCTTGCAAGGTTTAGTTGTGTTCTTTTTTTTTAGCTGCATAAACATAATTCCAGTCATGCATTGTAGGCCCCAGAATCGGTCAAAAGAAAGTAAAAACTGGTACCGCGTGTCAATAGGAATAGGAAGCCGAATATTATTAATTAAAAAAGAAAATAAGGTTCTACACTGCGAAAAGGAAAGCATAATCTAAGAATACTGAAATTTACTGTCACAGCCAATAGTCAGCTTTGATCAAAAAGGCTGTATCATGAAAATCCCACTTGTTGGGGCTTTTAACTGTGTTACAATATTAATTTCTCATTCTAAACACAGCACAAAGTGTCATTTTCCTTAATTGATTTCTAAGAATTCCTTGCTTATTTTTCACTCTCAATACCACCCGAGCATACAGTATTACAATGGCCTGCAAGCAGAAATATGACGATGACAGGCCCCCACACCGCCCCTGTACCGCTCATGCAAGAGTAAACACACACCCATCTTATTCTAGGAAGAGACGTTCATGTTTTGGACTTTTGGTTTCATTCTAGAGTTGGGGAAGAATGACTTTGCCCCGTCGGCTAAGTAAACAGCAATATTTAATTTTAGTGCTGGCCAATAATAATGATATATCGATATATAGAGATATGAAATAACGCAATACACATATTGCAATATGATGTTCATTTTCCAATATATTGCCTATTGGTTTTGAAATGCCTTATTTACGTCATATTTTATTCTTTTAAATCAGTCTGCTTTGGAGTGGCATTCATATCATGATTTTCGTCATGTTATTGAATCGTGTTTTACATGTAAATCACCCCATTAAATGTTACAGTAAATGAACGTTTGAGTGAGGCAAAGTTGCAAAGTAAACAACAGAAAAAGAACATTTTATGATGCGAAGATAGCATTTCTGCTGTTGTAGTTATATCTTTGGACTTCCGCACAGTGTTTAAGTCATCCGTAGTAAGCTCCTGTATGTGTATCCCAACAAGTGCAATAATATTTGAGCAGCCGTATTACCAAGCAGTAGAATCTCATCCATACATCCATCCATCCATTTTCTATAGCCGCTTATCCCCACAGGGGTCGCAGGCTTGCTGGCGCCTATCTCAGCTGGTTTCGGACAGTAAGCGGGGGACACCCTGAACTGCTTGCCAGCCAATCGCAAGGCACACAGAGACTTACGACCAATCACGCGCCCAATCACACCTAAGGACAATTTGGTATGTCCAATTCACCTGCCACCATGCCATGCATGTTTTTGGGGAGTGGGGGGAAGCCGGAGTGCCCGTAGAGAACCCACACGGGCTCGGGGAGAACATGCAAACGCTACACAGGAAGGCCGGAGCCAGGTGGATTTGAACCGGGACCTTTGAACTATGAGGTGGACGTGCTATTCACTGTGCCACCGAGCCGCCCTCAGTAGAATCTCATGTTGCATTTAAATTAATTGGGAATTTTGAGATTGTTTTGTTTTGTTTTATTTTGTTTTGTTTCTTTTAAAAGCTCAGTAATTTTCATAATTTGAAGGAAAAAAAAACTGTACATGAGCGACCGTATCTCGAGTAATATGAAGGAAGAAAAAACTGTACATGAGTGACCGTATCTCGAGGTTTCACTGTATTTAATAAATTATGACAATAGATTTCTCCTTAGTTTTTGTTGGGGGTTTTTCACCAGTGTGAGTGATGTCACAGATCTGTTTGTTTATGCATGAAGAGAGCTGTCACTAGTTCAATGTTGAAAGTGTGCTCATAGATTTCAATGATGTGTGGCTTCTGAAAAAGAATGAAGAGAATTTGTTATTCTAATCATTGCCTTTTGTTTTATTCAGTTATTGTTAATATATATGCCATAGATTTATTTATTATTATTTTTTTTTTACTTTTTTTTACTTTTTTAATCATAACTTAATATTTCATTTTAAATGATGGATTACAAAGAAATGGTCTGGACGATATGATTGATACCCTTATAGAGTTTAAAAAAAACATGAATTTCAAGTGGGTCATTCACCTTGAACTCACCTGTGGTGAGTTCACAGGTGACAGCAATCTGGTAATCAGTCATCCAAGCAGTTTAAATGAAGCACAGCCCTCATTCTGCTGTTGTGTGTCGCAGCTTGACATACTGAGCATGGACCAAAGAAAAAATAGCAGAGAGTTGTCTGTGGAGGTCAGAGAGAAGATTGTAGTAAAGCATAGACAATCTCAAGGCTCCAAGTCTCCAAAGAGCTAGAAGTTCCTTTGCAAAATGTTACAATAAGTTTAAGGGTCATGGTATATGGTATAGCCAAGCTCCCCAGAAAAGGCTGCAAAAGAAGTATGAACCAAAGATTGCAGCGAAAGGTGTTCAAATGGTGAGAGAAGAACCTCGGACAAGTGCAAAACAGACTTAAGATGATCTTCACACATAAGGTAAATTATTTCAACGCACACCAACGTTGCCAATATGATAGAGGGTTCAATGGTTGGAAACCCCAGAAGGAAGCCTCTACTGAAAGACCAGACACAAGAAAGCCCGGCTAGAGTTTGCAAAAACATGTCTGAACAAGCCCAAATCCTCCTGGGAAAATGTCCTGTGGACAGATGAAACCAAATTGGAGCTTTTTGGTGAATCACATAGCGTTTGTGTTTCCATGAAAAGAAATGAAGCCTTCAAGCAAAAATGAACACTTCCTACAGTCAAACATGGAGGGGGCTCACTAATGTTTTGAGGTTGTTTTGTAGCCCCTGGTATTGGGTCCTTGAATGTGTGTGTGGCATTATGAAATCTGGCCATTATCAAGGTATTTTGGAAACAAATGTTTCACCAAGTGTCATGAAGCTGGGTCTTGATCGAACATCATGGGTGTTCCTGCAAGTCAATGACCCAAAGCACACATCAAGAAGCACCCAGGAATGGTTCAACAGAAAGGCTGGGCTGTTCTAAAGTGGCCAGCAATGAGTCCAGATCTCAATCCCATTGAACACCTGTGGAGGGATATGAAAAAGGCACCCTTCTAATATGGGTCAACTGGAGCAGTTTCAGAAGAAGAGTGAGCCAAACTGCCCAGAGAGAGAGAGAGAGGCGTTTCATTGAAACCAATAGGAAACATTTGACATCAATCATTTTTGGCCAAATGCTATGCTACCAAATATTGAATTCAGGTATCAATAATTTTGTCACAGCAATTCTTTTGGAAACTATTATTTAAAATGAAGTACAGTGATCCCTCCAACTTTGTGGTCTCAGATATTGCGGTTTCAGTACTTCGGGTTCTTTCCAGGAAGAATAAAAATATATTTCAAAATAAAAAATCTTTTAAAAAATGTGCAAAAATGTACAAAAATTGAAAATAGCAAAAAAGTACATTATACAGTACTGTATTAATCAAATAACGAAGTAATATTATTTACTAACTATGGTAAAAATTCTTCAAGCGTTTGAGTCTGTGACGTTTTTTTTAAATCTTATTTTGAAATGCATGCTTTTAATTTGTCCGGTTGTGTTGCATTTCTGTTTCCTGTTTTACGTTCTCTGTGCGTCATTCGGCTCATTACGGTGACGTAGACAATGACAACGTAAGCTCATATTTATAGTTTATTATCATTTATGTTGATAACCCACGCTACTGCCTATCTTAAGTAAGCGACGAGTGTTTATTCTGTTTATGTGTTCGTTTGTGTAGAGGTTGCACTTTATAGTTAGTAATTGTTAGTTGTTGCTAACCCGCTAATGTCGGCTAAAAATACAGTAAATTCATAGATTAAGTGTTTATATGTTTAGTTGACTGACTTTAAGATTGTTGTTGATTTATTATTCAACAGATACTACATGATACACCATACATGAGCCAAAATAAATGTGAAGTTCAACGCGATGACTTGCGTACTCTTTCACCGGAGTCTTGGTGCAGATAACCAGTCCTGAGAACAAATTCACAACAAACTAAGTAATATTAGTTATTTAATGATTATACAATAATGTTAATAATGTTAATAAGGATAATGTAATGTTAAATAATAGGAGAACGGAAATAAAATACGCAAAAAATACAAAAAAAAAAAAGATTGTTTATGGTTACTGCGGCTATATTGGGGCGTACATAAAAATCTAGGAACTGATACCCTACTTCGCGGGTTTCAGACTTCACGGGGGGTTGACAGCCCCCATTAACCGCGAAGTAGGGGGATCACTGTATGAAGTTCTGATTAAAAAACAATTTCTGTATAATAGACGGCGGCGTGGCTCGTGGTAGAGTGGTCGTCTCTCAGGTAAAAGACTGTGTATTCGATCCCCCAACCTTCAAGACCATGTCTAAGTGTCCTTGAGCTATACACTGAACCCCCAATTGCTCCTGATGCTGCATCATCAGTAGGTAAATGACTAGTTAGTTTAAAGCGCTTTGAGTACCCAAGGTAAAAAAAGCGCTATAAGAGAAAGCCATTTACCATTTCATTATTACTTTAATCAAGAATTTGATACACCAAATATTTTTGTCGATTTCAACTTAATTGACATACATTTGGAGTTGTTGGGTATTTATGTGCAAGAGTACCAATATTTTTGGTCGTGACTGTATTTGGTAATATTCAGTTATACAGTATATATATACAGCGCCTCCAAGTGGAGACAAAAATACATCTCTTCTTGTTTTTACATACTGCTCTGAGCCTGTTGAACAAATATAAAATTTGTCACAAAAGCCTCAAGACGTTGAACACACCTTTTGGCGAATATTGATATTATACCTATACATAACCGCAAATCCTTCAACTTCACTTTTTGAAACCGTTGGTTTTTTTGACCCCTCTAGATGGCACTCTCTGTCCAACATACTGCTGAAAACACATTAATTTACTATTTTTTAAACCTCTTTAGCAATGGCAATGTAAACATTACTGTGCCAAAAAAAAAATCTAAACAGTGATTTTAGTGCACAGTGACTTGCTCATTTCTATGTGACACGGTATATATTTTTAATTAAATGCAAATAACATATCTTTGTTGTTCTGGAGCTGGAACAAATGGAAACCCCTTCTCGAGTGAAACAATAATCTTCCACTGTGCAAGAGGACGCCTGCAACTCTAGTGAGTATAAATGGAATAGAAAATGAATGAATGGCAAGCTACAAAGACACCTCTATCCATTTTCTGAACCGCTGATCTGATGTCCTACATGACCTAGCTTAAACTGTTATCTGCACTCATCTCACATAGTATTAGAATGAAATTAAGCTAAATTTGGTAAAGCATAGTCACATTTCTCTGACTTTTATTTGAAATACTTGAAAGACTTTATATATTGACTTGCATTTTTAAAAGGTTACGAAAAAATGTTTTTGTAAGCTTTCATTAATTACACGGGAGTCTATTGAATCTTTTTGAAAAACATGTATTTTACTTACTTCCTCTGGATTAGCAGGGCGATCTCTGTTTGCACTTTCAGATATTCTTGCGCCATTTTACAATGATGCTCAAAAACGGTCATGGACTCTTTTGAGTTGGGGAAAGGAGCGAGGGGCTGGAAAAAAAAAATGTATCTTGTAGTTACTACTTATGTTCTCAATATGTATTGTGTACAAATTTGAAAAAAAAAAAGATTATAATGTCACAATTAATAATTATAATAATATTAAATCAGTACCTGCAGCTGGTGATCAAGGGTGAGGTAAGCCATTGGAATTGAATTGTCTGAGCCATTGGTGTCTACAAAAGAAATTCTAAGTTGATATCAATGCACTTCTACTGAATCTATAGAAATCTCTAAAGCAGGAGTGCCAAAAACTGAGGCCGAAGCCCAGTATCCTGCAGAAATAGCTAAAACTTGAGGATTAGAGGTTCTTGATGACATGCCAGCGCAAAAGGAATCTGCATGCTGTGCCACTACTGTTAAATAACTACTATATAACACGTATACCATTGGAATACAAATTACCTGTCAGATCATCAGGGGAGAAGTAACCTTTGCTGCTTGCCTTGTCAGGTGGAATCATCCTTATACTCGGACTGGAAGATCGACTACTATTCCGACTTCCCTGCAAGGTGACATAAATTATGTGTAATTTCATAACATTTCAATTTTTGGCGAAAGTCAGTTTTCTCAGGGGTTATCTGGTCCCCATTAACCGCGCAAAAAAAAAAACCAAAACATACATACATACATACACACATACATAAAAGTAAGAGCAATAGCATATCAGCGTTTCCGTGTCATGAGTGAGCAGATGATTTCGTTGAAGTAGTAAAACGATATATATATATATATATATATATATATATATATATATATATATATATATATATATATATATATATATATATATATATATATATATCAAATTAACAACTGGAATGAAGTGATTATTTGATTAAGTGATTGATTAAGTGATTATTTGCAAAAAAAACTACGTTTATCAGTGTAAACAATAAATATCTCGTCTTTATGTTGCATCCAATTGAATATACTGCATATTGTAGAATTTCTGCCAATATTTTTTTTCCGTTTTTAATAACGTTTTACACAATGTCCCAACTTCAATGAAATTTGGGTTGTACATATTGCACACAAATGCATTAATTTAGCTTACACAATTATTGGGAGATGTTTTGGATATCGGTTTTATCGAAGGGAAAACCTTTGTAGGAGAAAAACACCAAAACTTACAGTATACACATGCATTGTTTTAAAGCTCCATCATTTTTTGACCTACCTGGGTGGACTCTGTGCCAATGCCAGGCAAATCCTGTACAGAGCGTCGCCTCTGAGGCTCACATGTGGCTGTGAACAGAGTAGGAAAAATAAAGACAAACAAACTCAGGTAAGAATAAGTAGTGTGTTGATGGTCGATTCTTACTTTTACTTGACAAAGAAACTTAATCAACTGTATGGTTAAAAGGGATGTCAAGACAAAAGTGTTTGTTACAGTACTAGGTTGTTTTCACCATAATTACCCTAAAAATGTTGCTCTGATTAGTGTTGTGTTCATGGAGTTTGAATTAATGAGCAAAATACATGTTTCTATCGCTTAGGATGGGGCCATTTTATCATTGTTGACTAAAAACAACTTCATTGTGCCAAAGAGTTCAGCTCAGGTTTGACCCTGCAAGCAATCTATTATTTGGCAACTAGGAGTAGAAATGGAAATCAAAAAACAGTTTTTGTTGAAAACTCCATCCATCCATTGCTTTATGAAGAAATGAGTTGTGGGGGCAGTGGGTTCAGCAGGGAAGCCCAGACCTCACTCCCTCTAACATAATCCTTCTCAAACAGTAGGGCGGGCCCCACTGTGATGCCCCCAGGGTCAATGTCCTCAGAGAAAAGGTTTGATTCGTGCCATGTGAACTGTAATTGCAATAAAATAAACTTGTTTTTTGTTTTGTTTTTTTCCAGGCACTTTTTGTGTACAGTGAACAATCATTTATCGCGGTAGATACGTTCCAGCACCAGCCGCGATAGCTGAAAATCCCAGAAATAGCGCCCCCACTTTTCACATTAAAAAAACTAATAATAATCATAATTTTTAACTTGAAAAGTCTTCATCCTATACATATTATTTAAGACAAATATTACTACAGTACACATTAAATCTTAAATTATTAAACCTTATACACTGTACAGTAGTGAGAGAGACTGCGTAGGCTGCGCTAAAACTCTCATTAACAAAGCAGCTCAGATCAAAGAGCGCTCGGACTCATATGGCTCAACAACGTGGCTTTTATTTTGCTTACAACTTAACAACTGAACGTGGCAACTCCAAAACAATAAACCGAACCGAATTTATTTTAA
The DNA here is from genome assembly GCF_059441005.1 of Hippichthys cyanospilos. Taxonomy (NCBI): domain Eukaryota; kingdom Metazoa; phylum Chordata; class Actinopteri; order Syngnathiformes; family Syngnathidae; genus Hippichthys; species Hippichthys cyanospilos. The sequence continues at coordinate 14,585,698 of NC_142388.1, read as the reverse complement.
TGCTCGTGACGTCATCGCCAGCCAATACAATGTAAACAAGCCCTCCGCTCAACATCATTGGACCCCGCATTGCTGTCCCATAACGTGCCCGCTCCAACCAGAGCGCACAATGGACCAGCCCCTGCTTACACGCGCACCAAAGATGACGTTCACCAGACCGTTGGAAACCTCTTCCCTAGAATTATTTTATTTTAAAATGGTATTTCAAGTGTAAACTCTCCATCGTAATCATCTTTGATCACGTTCAGATTAGAATTTAATCCAACGTAGCTACTAAGTATCTTTGAAGTATCTTTGTTTGAAGAGCTTTGGAACTACTATGGAAATAAATTGATGTTTTATTGAATCTAAGATAGACCTGTGGCATTTTTTATTTCATTTATTGTATTTGAACCTGTGCAAGCATACGAGCAAACCAGGCGGCAAGAAGTCTCAACTCGTACAATGTTGCCAAACAAATCATAACTGTTTACGTTCATTTTCAACAAGTTTGTTATTTTTATATCTTAGCAATAAGTGTTTTCGACCTGACAGTGTGATGTATATTGCATTTGTCACCATGGCAATGAACGAGCCTCAACTTGTGAAAAAGGAAAAAAATCTCACCCACTTTCACCGCTGTTCTTCTATTTGGATATACTCCGACAGCCATTCAATTTTAAAAGAAGCACATTTCTTTTTACTTTCGCTGAGTTACCGTTTACCGTAGGTTAGCATTTGTGTCTCTTAACTCTGCAGTGTTGTTAGCTAGCTAACCTGCACGGGGAGTATATGCACGGAACGTTTCTGTCAGTGTGTTTAATTGGATGAATAGTAGAAGTGAAACTTATCGTATGATTGGCTGGACACTTGTCACTCGCTGTCACAACGCAAAATGGTACAGAAAACAATATTATTGGTCTACCGGTAATTAAACAGATGAGGTCTAATATTGGATATTATTTAATATGTTTATATTGCATTTTGTTTTATGCTCAGCATACATTTCCTTGTGCGCTGAGAACATGCGAGCAGTGCGCAATTGTACATGCACGCAGCTTAGAGGGAACACTGGACTTCACTGTATTTCAGACTAACCTGTAAACTTTATAAACATTGTAAAATTTTGTTAACAATTGTTAAAATTTGATTTATATTGCTTTTTGTTCATTTTAACAATAATACAGTTTTAGGTATACTTATACAACTTTTATGAATAAATCTTATATAGAATCGAGGCAGTGAGTGTGTGTGCGTGTGTGTGTGTGTGTGTGTGTGTGTGTGTGGGGGGGGGGGGGGGGGGGTGACAGGTTTACTTCCTAGGTGGGGCTTTGCAAAAAATGATTGAGAAACACTGTTAAATCACCGGCAGCTCGGTGGTGTATACGAATAGCACGTTTGCCTCACAGTTAAGGGACCTGAGTTCGAATCCGCCCTCCCATGTGGAGTTTGCATGTGTCTAAACCTGCGACCCATGTGAGGATAAGCAGCTCTAGAAAATGGATGGATGGATGGATGAATGGTATAGCATCTTTGTCCGGCTCCACTAGGAGAATTCTTAAGCATTTCCTGGTCATCCGAAAGATACTGTCTCTCCCCATGGCCTCCTCTTAGTGCACAGGTGTCAAAGTCAAGGCCCGGGGGCCAGATCCGGCCCGCCGCCTCACTTTTTGTGGCCCGTGAAATGCTGATTTGACTTCAAGTTTCTGATTAAAATACCAAGATTGCAAGTTGTCTTTAACTTTTTAAAATTTGGGGGAAGAAAAACAAAAATGTTCTTATTCCCCAAACCTCTTGAACGTTTTTTGTCGGCTTCTGATTTCAAATCTTGGTAAATGTGTGACCAACACACTTAATATTTATTTGAATTCGCAGTCATTCCGGCCCTCCTACAGAAGCTATAGCTACAATGCGGCCCAAAATAAAAATTTGTTTGACACCACTGTCTTAGTGGGACATGCTCGGAACACCAATTCCAGGAACATCCGGGAGGCATCATGACGAGATCCATAAGCCATTTGAGCAGGCTCCTCTCATATGGGAGCAGCATTCTACTCAGAGTCCGTCCCGTATAATTAATCTACTCTATTGTGTCTCCAAGCGAGAGCCTGGACACCCTGCAAAGGAAACAAATGTCTGCTGCTTGTATCCTGGATCTTGTTCTTTCCATAAGGACCGACAGCTTGTGTCCACAACAGAGGGTAAGAACATATGTGGATCGACCGATAATAAAGAGCCTCACCTTTCGGCTAAGCTCCATTACCATAACAGACCAATAGAGAGTCCGCATCACAACATACACCTTACCGATCTGCCTGTCAATACCTTGCACCATCATTCCATTATTTGTGAAGAAGACACAAAAATACTTGATATCCGTCACTTGGGGCAAGACTTCATCCCCAACCCAGACACGGCAATCCACCTTTTTTCGACTGGGGACCATGGTCTCACATTTGGAGGTGCTGCTCTTCATCCCAAATGATTCATACTTGGCTACAAACCACTCACTCCTATTAGAGTTTGAGATCACAGTTTGAAGAATTCAACAGCACCAAATAATTCAGAACAAGAAGAGATGCACAGCTGAGACCACCAAATAGGACACACTCAAGGCTTGGTCCAACCTTCACTTGAAACTAATTTGACTTACTGCTGGCAATTTGTACAAAGCTCTGATATCAGTGTTTCAAAGACCCAACAGAAGAACTCCAGAAGAACCAACTCCTAGAGACACAGTCGAACATCTTCTCCAAGTCCAAAAATACATACAAACTGGCGAGGGAAAGTCCCTTGCACCTTCGGGAATCCCGCAGAGTGTGTAGAACTGGTTCACATTTCCATGGCCTGGACAAAAAACATATTATTTGTCCTGAATCCGAGGTTTGACTTCCTGGCGGACTGTCCTCTCAAGCACCATTGAATAGATGTTAAAGGAGTCTAATCCCTCTATAGCTGGAACCAGTGAGGGTTAAAAAAAAAAAAGCGAGATTTGAATTTTCTGCTAAATGTCCGCGGGTCTGGCTTCGATGTACGCTATGCCTCATGGTTGCCGTTAGCATACGGTTGAGCAACATGTTTTTGTCTTTTTTTTTATCAATAACTTTATTTAACTACTTTCAACATTAAACATGGTGAATCAATAAAGCACTGCCTTCCTGCAGTGAGCATCCAGTCACGTCACGTTTAACGTGAGGCTTCTAGATGGCGATCTTACGTTTCGATTGGCTCTTGCAGCAGTCTATTAAAAATATGGGCCCGTTTACATGTGTCTTTGCAGATGGCAAAGAAGGCCCCCAACTGTGGAAGAGAATGCCCAGGCGCTTCGGGAAAAGGCAGATTTCATACAGCCTGGCAATACAAGTTGGCTGAACTATAATTGGCTAAAAACTATATAAAACTACAGCACTTGAACAATCATAACCAAATGAATATAATGACACAAAAAGAATGGAATATAGAGAATAATTTATATATATAAAATATATGTATTGAGTAAAAATGAATTTAGAAATAAAATGACTTATTTATTATAATTATTGTAGTTATTATAGTTATGATAGTCAGGTTATATTAGCAGAGAAGGCCTTGCTGGCCCTGACAGTCCACCACTGGTATTGTGCTACATTTAGATTGACCAATCAAAAATATAGCAAGAGCTTACTGTATATTGTGTTAAGCAGTGGTGGTCTGTGCATTTCACACTTAGGCCTTCAGTGATGCGCAACCGTACGCATTACTGGGCTACTCAGGCTATTTTTCAGAGCATTTAAACAGCAATAAACCTGCAACAATTAAAACTTATCATTCTACATGGCAAAATTTAGAATAATAATTTAAAATTATTTGTCCACGAAGTTTTATGAAATCCACGAAGAGCAAGGAAGCTTTAACAAGATTGTTCATTAAATTACAAATGGCAATTTAATATGAATGTCACGTCTGGGCATGGTAAGTTGTGAGAAAAAGGAAGAAAGGGGACCCAAAAAAAAAATGCAGAAAACCTGAGAAAAATGTGGCTCAAAAAAGTTTTAACAAGGAAATGAGGCAGGACCAAACCAGGATCAAAACCGGACAAAATATCACCAGACAAACTAACGAGAACGCAGACAATAAAGGCATACGCAAATGGAACAGAAACATGAACAAAATCCCACACTCACAACCAAACCCAACCAAACATGTTAACGGAATATGAATGACAAAATGACAAAAACATATTAACTCACCCAAAACAGCTGTCTGAAGTTATTTCGGGGGCAACATGGCTCGGTGGTAGGGTGGTCGTCTCCCAGCCGAAAGGCCGTGGGTTCGTCCCCCCGACCATCAAGACCATATTTAAGTGTCCTTGAGCAAGACACTGAACCCCCCAAGTGCTCCTGATGCTGCATCATCAGTAGGTAAATGACTAGTTAGAATAAAGCGCTTTGAGTACCTAAGGTAGAAAAGCGCTATATAAGTGAAAGTCCATTTACCATTTCAGTACCAAATCCATTCTTCTTTTTTTCCCTCAGAAACACTTTCATGACTTGCTTGTAGAGTTTGTCTTCACGTTTCAGTTCCAATAATTGATCCTTTTGTATTGACATGGACGCCAATCCTGAAATTCGCGTTGGTCCAATTTCAGTTTTGCTCTTCTTCAGCCATTGTGGTCTGCGGGTCTGGCTTTGATGTACGCTAACGCTAATGTTAGCTGGTTGAGCAAGATGTTTTATTTCTTTATTTTTTTAAATAATTTTATTTAACTACTCCCACTGTTAAATATGATGGATCAATATAGCAACGACTTCCCGCAGTGGGCGTCCAGCTACGTCACGTTCTACGTTAAGTTTCTTGAAGGCATTTTTCGTTTGGCTATTGCAGTTGTCTAACAAAAATATGGGCCCGTACATAATATGTCATTGCACACTGCACAGAAGCCTTCAACTGTTCAAGTGAATGCCCAGCGCCTCCAGGCTAAGGCAGATATGAAGTCTGCCATGAAGTCTGCCTGGCGACACATGTTAGGTGAATTCTAATTGGCTAAACATTCTACACTAAACCTGAAGCACCTAGGAGGAGTGTTACCATATGGATATGAAACAAAAAGAACAGAATATGGAGAGTAATTTTATATATATATATATATATATATATATATATATATATATATATAGTAAAAATAAATTTGAAATGAAATTGAAATTATAGTTACTATAATTTTTATAGTTTATTATAGTTATGATCGTCGGGTGTGAACGGGTGTGCAGTTTTTAAGGCTAGAGTTAATGTAACTGGCACTAGGCTGGACTGCTACAACACACATAGTATACTTAGTCTAGGCCATTGCAATCCACACACTGTTTCAATACCTAATGCTGAATCCCCTGATGATAAGATTTCTGTTGAGATGGTGTTGATTAATGAAAGTAGCCGTGCCTCCTTAACCGATCGGATTAGTGACATAGTACCTAGACGGAATATTAATATTAATATGTGCGCTGTAGCCGTCAACAATCGAATTCCTACATTATTAACATTGCGATGGTTTTAAATACTCAAAATACAAACCAAGCCCCAGCCATCAAAATCTTGTTAGTCATACGAACATGAAGACTCAAAATAGTTCAGGAAAAATTTCCCAGTTTAAATTCGGCTTCATAAATATTAGGTCACTCCCCTCAAAAGCCATTCTTGTAAATGATCTTACTACAGATCACAATCTTAAAGTGCTTGGTCTCTGCGAAACCTGGTTAAAACCAAATGAATTTTTATCATTAAATGAGGCCTTACCCCCAAACTTTGTGGGCTCACACATTGCCTATCCTTGTAAACAAAGGGAGAGGTGTCCCCCTAATTTCAGAATCTCATTTTAAACTTAGCACGAGCACTAATCACACCTTCAAGACATTTGAGGCTCTCGTTATGCGATCAAGCTCCTCACTACCATTCTATGTGGTAGTTATTTACCGTCCTCCCGGTCCATACTCTGGATTCTTAGAATGAATTCCCTGAATGTATGGCTGATTTAATAACTCATGCAGATAATATATTAATTATGGGTGACTTCAATATTCATTGGAACTCCCTATTGGAGCCACTTACTGCAGCATTTCAAGCAATAATCGATTAATTTGGTTTTACACAAATAATAGAAGCAGCAACACACCGGAATGATAACATCTTAGATTTAGTGTTAACCCGTGGCCTAACTGCCTCAAATGTCTTTGGACTAGGGGAAGGTTCCTGCCCAATGGCTTTGCCTACTCTCAAGTCATCATTGCACTATATAGCACAATATGTTTTCTGTAATCTATATTGTTTACCTGTATTTGTCTGTAATGTGTATTTATTTGTCTGTATTTGGTGGTACATGCAGCATCTACTTCAACCTGTGGGCCTGGAAGGGGGCTCCTCCCACCTGTGGTCCCTTCTGATGGTTTCTGATTTTCCCCAAATTGGGGTTTTTGAGTTTTTCCTTCCCCTTCTGGGAGCTTTGACAGGGGATGCTGTTGTGTACCTTACACCGAAAAGATGTTTCTGTATAACTTCTTTTTTCGAAACAAGTCTCGATTTGACCTCTTTTCATCTGTGAAGCCCTTTGAGACTTCGATAATTCAGGGCTATACAAATAAAATTGGATTGATTGATAATGTCAGGTTATATTAGGCCAGCAGAGAAAGTCTTGCTGGCCCTGACAGCCCACCACTGGTGTTAAGTTTTGCTGTTCCTTTTTCTAATACCATGGCTATAAACATTCCTATTGTTTTTCAATGATGAAAAGGATTGTGTATGGTAAATGGACATTACACTTTTATACTATCCTCAAGTACTAAAATGCACTCATACTGACAACTCATTTACCAATCGCACTCACACAACAGTGGTGGTAAACTAGACATAAGTGAGGCTGCCATATTTTGCCTTCGGCCCCTCCGACCAGCCACTGGAGGCAAGGTGGGTGAAATGTCTTGCCCAAGGACACAATAACATGTCACTGAGCGGGGTCGAATTACAGCGAAGCTTGTAGCTGATCAAACATGATAACAATCAGAGTTTACACTTGAAATTCCAATTTGTTAGAAAAGAAATCTAGGTCAGATATTTACAACGCTCTGCTGCAGCGCTGTTCTCTTCTCTCCCTTCACCCCTAGCAGCATGTATGAGTTTTATAAGGGAGATGGGCACTCCACTTCCTCCTCTTGGGTTTCACTTCACGTTTACTCAACAAGTATGTGAGTTTCATGAGGGAGAGGTTAGGGTTATGGTATGGTATATGAGATACTTAGTACGCATAAATTAATTCCTACTAACCTACAAATTTATATCATCCCAATACTTGGTAAACACATGTTTTAGTATGTTTACATTTTCATCCAATTAAGTAGTAAATCTAAATCAACTTATTTCAGCTATTCAGTCAATAGAATCTTATCTCATTAAAATAATTCATATATAAACTAAACCTACCTATTTAATTGATGAAGCTAAATTAAAATGACCAGGATATTTAGTTAATTTAAAATCCTTTTTTCAGATATATTGCACATTTTAACCCTTCAAACTACAATGTAACAATATTGACCCAAGCAACTTTTACAACATCTCTTTACTCTTAACCATTTTCAAGCTACAATCTTTTGAAGTAGTGATACAAACAAATAATATTTTATTGAAAAAAAATTCTGCCACCTAAAGGGTTACTCAATTTTCCAGGTGAAACTGATTTGGATCCACTCTTTGCTATATTATTATCCATCCATCCATTTTTATTAATCACTTATCCTGACTAGGGTCACTGGCTTGCTGGTACCGATCTCAGCTGTTTCCGGGCAGTAGGTGGGGACACACCTTGTTGCCAGCCAAGCGCAGTGGTATAATTATTAAGTAAGTCCAAAATGTTTTTAAACTGTGATTTCATTATTTTGTATTAAATATTTTTGTTTAAATCTGCTGAGTTAAATCAGTTGCTTTGAATCAAAGTTGAAGTAGTTAAAATCCATTCTATTAGAAAGTAATGTCTCAATTTATGTAAGTAGACAAGTCAAACTCTTTAAAGTGTAGTGCAACCTCAAATATATGTGTAACTTGTTTTTCAAAACTGGTATTTTTGACCCATTGAAAGTAAAAACAGCAAGAGCCAGTCAAAAGACAAAGAACATTTCCCGAGTTAGAAAAATGATCATTAATATTCAACTTGATTTAATCATTTCAGATGGATGGAAGATTGGACAGGAGGCTCCAATTCTGCCATGTTATATTTTTTAACTCTTTCAGTGCCATGGACGAGAATGCTTGTCTTTAGAATAGTAAAAAAAATAAATAAAAAAATCCTGGCCAAAGACTTTTCTTTTTTATCGTTGACACCCTTGATTAGTACTTATCTAATATTAAGCCAATTGATCAATGTAGTGATAACTGACCATTGGATGCCAGTGTTGCCATACATACAACAACAAATTCTAATTAAGAAATGGAAATCAGTATTTCATATAATACTACCCATGTTTATAAAGACATAGCACACAATGCTAAATATACTGGCATTTGAGAGATTGCTGACGCTTGGCACTGTATGCTGCGTGCACACCGAACATGAAAATTCGTGTTGCGACGCTCATACACGGGACTTTCTGTCACTGTTGTACTTTTTGTCCACTTTTTTGTCACGCAAAGAGAGGAGAGGGGAGTGGAGCGAACTTGCTCTGCACTTTACGGTAGACCCGGAAAGAGGAGCATTGCTGATAGCTTTCACTTTTCTGGGATGTGGCAGGTTCAATATTTTCACCAACAACACCTTTATTCTTCTTCTTTTTTTTTTTTTACACTGCGCATCCCTCGCTTTACAGCAATCGTCTGCCAAAAAAAAAAAAAAAGGTTCAATGTTGCAATCAAGTGGCCAATACGGTGCTAAATACTGAACTGACAATGCTGCACTATTTTTAGCTTAGCACAGTCACTACAGTTCTACAGCTGTTAAAAAAGGAAGCAAACGCTGCATCTACCAGTTCTCGCTTCAGCCTTTCTACAAGCCAGGTGAGTGCTCTTGCTTGGCTCAGTTTTGTATTGAAAGCTCAGCTGGCCGTGTTGGATAGCTTCCGGTGACCGCAAAGCAGCCGCCATGATTCATTCCTGCCCCCTGCTTGAGACATTGAATGTTCCCAAAGTTGATTCGCTGTCACGACACAAAGCGCAAAAAAAGTAAAAAAAATTTAACTTGACGCGAAAGGCGAAATTTCACACCGCGTGACATCGCCCAGCCATTCGCGTCGCTCCATTCGCATCCATCGCGTCGCCCGATGCACCATCGCGCGAACTACATTGACTACAATACAAAACTCTCCACTTTTCACCTCATTTGCGTAATGCCGCATTCAGATGGAGCACAAAGAGCGTACAATTTTGTATTGTAGTCAGTGGAGTTTGCGCGACAGGCGCAATGACGCGTCGAGCGATGCGATGGAGCGACACGCAGCACGTAATTACGTTAAAAAACTTGGAACTTTTGTTCAAAAGTTGAACTTGTGTCGCGTCATCCAATCAGCTTTGGGAACGTTCAATGGCTCACACAGGATACAGGAATGAATCATGGCGGCTGCTTTGCGGTCACCGGAGCTACCCAACACGGCCAGCTGAGCTTTCAATACAAAGGAGGAGCCAAGCAAGAGCACTCACCTGGCTTGTAGAAAGGTGGAATGGAGAACTTGGGACAACTCGTATGTCCAGTGTTTGCTTCCTTTTTTAACAGCTGTTGAATCGTAGTTACTGCGCTAAACTAACAATAAGTACAGCACTGACAGCACAGTATTTAGCACGGTATCGGCCACTTGATTGCGACATTGAATTTTTTTTTTTTTTTTTTGGCAGACGAGTATTGCCGTAAAGCAAGGGACACGCAGTCTAAAAAAAAGAAGACTAAAGGTGTCGGAGAAAATATTGGCTCTGCCACATCCTGGAAAAGGGAAAGTTCTCAGCAATGCTCTCCTTTCCGGATCCACTGTGAAGTGCACAGCAAGCTCACTCCCCTCGCCTCCCCTCGTGTGACAGTTGTGTGAAAAGTGAACTTCATCTTGACCTTCGTGACACTGTTGTGTGAAAAGTGAACTTCATCTTGACCTTGCGACAAAACGACGCACTCCATCTGAACGCGGCATTAGGTGTGCACGCAGCATTAGTTATAGATCCATCCATCCAGCTAGTCATATACAGTATATAGTTTTATTACCCTTGAGTTCCCCAAATGCTAATACTTTTCAAATTATGCGGCAGTTATACCAAGGAGTATGACACACAGGAGAGGAATGAGTCATGACAGAGTAATGCAAGAGAGCATGACCAAAACCAATTCAACCCAATGAGCAGGAGGCCAAGCAGTCCAGCGATACCTGTTACGACGATCTTGGGAACATCCAGAATGGTGCCAAATGATGCTGTTTTACGATGGCCTCGTTTATACTGCGGGCGTGCTGCAAAAACATACACATGCATACAGCTGCATACACAACAAGCGTGCAGGCTATGAAAGATTTGAAGCTATTTGGACTGAAAAGACAGGCCGAGACACATGCAGACTACTTTGTGCAAGGGCATCATGCATCTCATTCATTCAAGATGCAATGAAGTGGCAACGTCTGTCAAAATTTACTGCATTTTTTCCCCCTTTATACAGATCTGCCACCTATAGGTCCTCAGAAATCATTCACTCCAGTACCATTGATCACGTCTAAATAATAATAGAGTTTAAAAAGAAGAAAAAAAACTCATACTGTCTCCTTTTTTACCTGCTGATACAAATCCCATCTTGGGGTCCAGCTCTGTAAGGTCAGCACTCATTCGTTTATTGTCAGAGGATGTCAAGCCCTGTGTTCGAACAGGCAGACTCTCAAAACTACCTCCTCTGGAAAGAGGCGTCCTCAGAGGGTCTCCCTGAAAGACCATCATTAAATTAACAGCGCCTTGTTAAACACCACATCCTTTTTTATTAATTAAATCAAAATAAAAACTGAAAAATCACTTTGCCTTTGCCTTGAAGTGAGTTGCAAACTGGGGTGTGATCTTAATAGTGTCATTGCTTCCTTGAGAGTCATTGCGCTCAATGTTTGCGTCACTTTTGTTGCTGGTGCTGTCCACAATAGAACCTGTTTCATAGGGGGAAAAATACACTATTTCAACAAATTCTCCCCACTTAAAATCTTTTATCACAACCAACATAATCAAGAAACCTACAAAGATAACATATAATGCTGCCGCCACCGTGGTACATCATGGTTGTTGATTTTGTGTGTGTGTGTGTGTGTGTGTGTGTGTGTGTGTGTGTGTGTGTGTGTGTGTATTCATGCATTCATTCAATCACACATATTTTTTTTGTGGCCAAAATGTTTCACCATGATTTCATTAAACCATGTTATATACCACACTATTTTTTGGAGAACATAGTTTTCAAAAGGCAAACATGTCTGTGGTGTGTCTTTAAGGCAACAACCTCTTTTGAGCCGGGTTTACAAGAAGCTGAGTTTTCAGATTAGAATGAATCCAAATGACCAATTGGAATGAAAATGCACCATTATAAACATCACAATCAAAATGAAAAGGTCAAAACCAAATGGAATTTCATTTGGAATCACAGGGGTGGAATATTCCTTTTGCCAATCCAAGCAAGCATTATGTATACAGTTCAACTGAAATAATCAAGTTGTGGCCGATTTGTGCATACTTTATTTCAAAGGCCAAAGGTTTCTTCATTTATACCTTATGGTAAATTTTCTTTGCTAGCAGAAACACGGCAGTCCGGATAAAAATACACAAACAACAAACAAAAATACATCAGACAATACAATACGAATAATACAATACTAATAATAAAATGCCAGTCATTAAGAGTCATAAAATCCTATGATATCTCCATGATCCAAAGGTTCAATAGAGCCCAATACTCCTTCCTCTCTTTGCCATGCTGTTGAGGCTGAAAATAGCTGCTAGTATAAAACTGTTTTTGTAGCATTTGGTCCTGATTTTAGGGACCATGAAGTGGCTGCCAGAGGGAAGGAGCTAGAATGCACTATGCAGAGGGTGCGAGCTGTCCATCATTATGGTGTGAGCTTCACGCTGCAGCTGGGCCTCAAAGAGCACAGTCATGGGGAGTTGAGCCTCCCCAATTAGAATTTCAGCCCACTTGACTACCCTTTCCTGTGCATTTTTGTCCTGACGGGTCAAGTGTGCAAACCAGGACACCAGGACAAAAGACAAAACAGACGCGAAACAAGCACGGTAAAAAAGAACAAGCATGGTCTTATCCACATCAAAACGGGCCAGTCGCCAAAAACAAACGCTGATGTCCCTTCTTACACTCAGCTTCACTACTCATTTTGACGTATAAGCATCATGGCGCCATTGTACAAGCACGTTAAAGTGGTGGTGTCTTATCAGAATGCTTCTAAAATGGAAGAACTTAAAAAAAACAAAAAAAACGTAACTTATTTTTTAATCTACATTTTGCTTAAATAAAGGTGTTGAAAAAAAATCACACCTTTTGCGCTACAGATGTAAGTTTGATACTGCAGATAACATTACCGCAGGTAACATAGCTAACATGTTATCATATGCTACTTTCACGAGGTGTTTTATGTGATCTCGCTCGACGTAGGACAGTCTATCGAGTCAAAGTGTGGGACAAGAAGGCGAACCAATTGAAATTTTCCCATAATGCAAACAAAGAAAGTTGGCTGTTTAAGGGAATTTTCGACTTGCGAAAGCGAGCAGGCAACATTGAGTTAGAACAAGAAGGGTGACAAAGACTACAGAATGAAATTTGTGTATTGAAAGCATTTGGGTCATCTCTTTTAAACAAAACCAGGTGGTCAGTGACCAAAGTGTTACACTAATAATGGCTGATTACTCATTTCCGTTACAAAAGATGTAATTCATTTTATTTATGTAATTTGGGAGATTTTAAAAAATATTTTCAAAACATTTATAAATTTACATTTTAATATATTTGAAAATTCCCTTAGTTAAGTCATAAACTTGAGCCCGTAGTAAACGAGGGTTCACTGTGTGTTACACAGACTAGGATTTTTGCAGTTTTTTTTTCTCTCGTTCTTGCAATAGTGAATGTCTGTGGATACTATGCGTTTTTGTGTTTTGCCACACTGATCATTATTGTCGTGTATATTTTATGCACTCATTTTTGCTGCTTCACTTTTGCACTTTTTTTCAATATTCTGTCAGTATTATGGTGCTCAAAGCTACAGTATATCTTGTTGTTACTTATAACAGCGTTATTTCTGACAAAAAAAATAAAAATATTGATATTTACGGTTATTCATGTTACCTGTGCTCGTCGCAGAGTTGCTCTGTCCATCATCTGAATATTGATATGGAGTTTGCAAAGGTTCTTCCGATCCTGGAAAGTACTGCAAACAAACACAATAGGCAAGAATAAGTACAGTAAACCATGAACTGTAATTTTTTTCTGACTTACAATCAAGTAGCGCAATCAAACAGGCTCAAAGTCAGTAGCTGCATATATATATATATATATATATATATATATATATATATATATATATATATATATATACATATATATATACAGTCGAACCTCTACATAGTGAACTTCAAGGGTCCGAGGAGAGAAGTTCACTATGAAGAGAGATTCACTTTATAGAGGTTTTCCTAAAATGTTCAGAATTCATTGATGAAATATGTGAATAATTTTTTAATAAATATGTAAATAATTTTATATACGTTTTTTTAAAAATAAATATGTAAATAAATGTACATTAAACAACTTAAGTTG
>NC_142388.1:14552500-14562500 GCF_059441005.1 Hippichthys cyanospilos | reverse complement strand
GTTTTATATCATTTTATTTTAGTATTTCTTTGTGGGATATGTCTGCAGGACAATTAAGGACCTTATTTCTACCTAATTATTTGTTTTCTTTGCTTATGTGTCCCTTCTTACTTTGAATTATGCTCATATAATTATATAAAATATATAAAAAGAAAAAGAAAGAAAAAGCCAAATACGTGCCTTCAAATACCTCTGGGGCCATCCATGCTGCACTTCCTTTGTTGTTTGTCATATGAGTCTGAATGTCACAGGCTGTTCCAAAATCACAAATCTTGAGGACAGTGCCACCAGCAACAAGCAGCAAACTGTAACAAAAAAAGCATGCACATGAAAGCATACAAAAAATGTAAAGGTTTCTCTAAGAATGCATTAAAACTAGCTTTGGCTGGCAAAAATGCATATTAAATCAGTAATTGAGATCATTTTTTGACTAAAACAGCAATGGCACTTTTAGTTTTATTTTTACTTTAATGCATAGAAAGTTAAACACCACAAGAATTTAACATTTACCAGAAATGATCTCCCATGACCATAAATAATGAATGTCAGGAGAGAAAAAAAAAATTGACCCCGAATGCCACTAGGTTTGAATGATAATGGAAAATATTTTGAGAGTGATTTCCTTCCAAAACATTGCACCGGCAATGCAATTGATTATTTTTTTCTAAGTTCCTCTACAATTGTTTTTTGTTTGTTTTTTTTACAAAGAATTATTTTGTTCTTCTCTATCACAATAAACAACAATCTGAGGGTATACATGTCGTCATGACCAACAGCTCGTGACAACAGCTCGTGACAAGAGGTGAGGGCAGGAACGTTGATTGACCAGTAAAAAAGAAAGCTTCGCTTTTGCTCTCTCTTTACCAAGACAGACCAGTATGGCGTCCGCATCACAGCAGATGGCAATCTCCCATTCAATTATCTCGTTCAATTCTCACTCCAGATACATGAAGTCTTCCAGTTGAGGCAGGACTTCATCCCCGACCAGAAGAGGGCATTCTAGCCTTTTTAATCACGGACAATGGTCTCAAAATTTGGAGGTGCTGATCTCATCCCTGCTGCTTCATACTTGGCTGCGAACCACTCCAGTGAGAGTTGGGGGTCACGGCCCGAAGAAACCAAAATCACCACATCAAAGGGCAGCCTTGGCGCAATCCAACTCTTATTGAAAATGGATTCGACAAACTCTGACATTGGTGATACAGGGACCACACAGCCCTCATCGAGAGGTTGGGTACCTCATACTCCTAAAGCACCCCCCACAGGACTCCCAGGGGGACATGGTCAAACACCGTTTCCATGTACACAAAGCACATGTAGACCTTTTGCGCGAACTCCCATGCACACTAGAGGATCCTGCAGAGGATGTAGAGCTGCTCCACTGTTACATGACCGGGATGAAAACCACACTGCTCCTCCTGAATCCAAGGTCCAATTTCCTGATGGACCCTCTTCTCCAGCACCCTTGAATAGACCTTTCAGGAGGGGGTGAGGAATATGATCCCTAGTTGGAACACACACCATTGGTCCCCATTCATAAAAAGTCTAATGAATTTTTGTTATTGATGTTTTTTGGGGGGAGTAAAACTTTCATACTTGTGACAGATCTTACAGGTATACTAAATCAGATTGTCTTTGTTTTAATTCAAAAAAAAAAACAAACATTGGGTTTTGTTTTGAGAATTCCAAAATAGTGACTTATCGCCTACCCAAAGGTGGCGGATCTGTTCCTCTTGTTTTGCTGAAAACATTTTTCAAATATGAACTATGGTGACGTTAAATAAACAGTGTGTAAGATTTAGTGAATTATTGTTTGCAAAAACGCACTATAACTTTCAATAACATGCATGTAAATGTGTTCTATCACAATAAAAACTTTGTTATAAAATCATAGGTAAGAGGTATAAGGTATAGGTATAATCATGCCATTTCAATCCATAGAATGATTGAAATGTTCTCACAATTTTGTAAATGGTTAGGCTTCTTGATAATGGGCACTGAAATGCAAACCAAGCAAACTTGCAGGTCAAAAAGTTTGTTTGAACCCCAAGCAGTTTAATATGTTTAGATTATAACTTGTTGATTGTTCATAGAAACATTGATAATCAAGTGGGGTTCTTTGTTTTTTTGTTTTTCCCATCTTTTCAATGGCCCTCAATTATATGCCTGCAAATAAGGAGTGGGTTACATTGATGTTTGAAAAAACAGCATATAATTTTGAGGATTGTTTTATTTTTTTTCACATTTGCGTTTCAACAATGAGATCAGTTGAGAACTTGACAACTAATGGGATAGGCTATAATGAAGTGGGAGACAATACAATGTGAGGTGACAAGAAGCATACTTAGGTGGCTTGAGGTCCCTGTGGATTAGAGCCTTTGGTTTCATGCCATGGAGGTAGGCCACACCCTGGGAACACTGTAAACACCAGCTCATGGCATGTGAAGCAGAATAAGAGGGGAGTGGTTCAGCACCATGTAGCACTACAAACAAGAAGAGACAGTTATGACCTTGACAATGACAACATAAGAACTTCCCGAGGAATAATACACACGCACAAATATGACAAAATAATTTTTAAATGCAGTGGAGGATAGCTATTCAAGAACTAATCAAGGATGAACTACAATAAACAATAAAGGAGTTGACAACTCAATCAAATTTAAAGGGTATCAGATATTGCGGTCTCAGTACTTCGCAGGTTTTTCCAGGAAAAATTAAAAATATTTCAAAATAAAAAAATAATTAAAAAAATGTGCAAAAATGTAAAAAAATGGAAAAAAGCAAAAAAGTACATTATACAGTACTGCATTTATCAAATAACTAAGTAATATTAGTTAATAACTATGTTAAGAACTCTTCAAGCTTTAGAGTTTGTGACGTTTATCTCATTTTGAAATGCATGCTTTTAATTTGTCGGGTCGCATTGCATTTCCGTTTCCTATTTTAAGTTTTCTGTGCGTCATTCGGCTCGTTACGGTGACGTAGTGAATGACAACGTAAACTCATATTTATAGTTTATTATCATTTATGTTGATAACCCACGCTACTGCCTATGTTTAGTAAGCGATGAGTGTTTATTCTGTTTATGTGTTCGTTTGTGTAGAAGTTGCACTTTATAGTTAGTAGTTGTTGTTAGTTGTTGCTAACCCGCTAATGTCGGCTAAAAATACAGTAAATTCATAGATTAAAGTTCGGTAAGTGTTTATATGTTAGTTGACTGACTTTAAGATTGTTGTGGATTTATTATTCAACAGATACTACATGATACACCATACATGAGCCAAAATAAATGTGAACTTCAACGTGATGACTTGCGTACTCTTTCACTGGAGTCTTGTTGCAGATAACCAGTCCTGAGAACAAATTCTCAACAAACTAAGTAATATTAGTTATTTAATGAATATACAATAATGTTAATAAGGATAATGTAATGTTAAATAATAGGAGAAAGGAAATAAAATACACAAAAAATAAAAAAAATTAAAAAAAGGATTGTTTTTGGTTACTGCGGCTTTAATGGGTTGTACATAGAAATCTAGGAACTGATACCCTACTTCGCGGGTTTCAGACTTTACGGGGGGTTGACACCCCCCGCCCCATTAACCGCAAAGTAGGGGGGATCACTCTAAACTGTTTTTCACTTCAAATGAATTAATAAAATGATTATAAATTTTAAAACCTTGCAAATAAATGTGTTCTTACTGACCAACAGTATGTCTTAAATATAATCGTAGGTCTAGTTATCATTAAATTATATTACATGGGGCGTGCCGCTCCTCCGGAGGCTGCCATGTCTTATAGCTACGGACAATGGTATTTGCAGCACCCTCTGCTGTCCGTAATGAAAAACAGCCTAAATCTTACACATTGCCTCTTGAAGCTTTACGTCTATATGCAGTTCCTGTAACCGTGAGGCCATTTGATGTAAAATCATCCAAAAATAAGTATTTTGAAAAGTCACCCTTTTCAATTTCAGATTAATGATTTTTTTTTTTTTCCAAAAAATGTGCGAGGCCATCAAATTTCTGAATGCCTTTTCTCACAAACTACTGGTCTGATTAAAAAAAAATAAAAAAATTATATATATATATATATATATATATATATATATATATATATATATATATATATATATATATATATATATATGTGGAAACATAAAATCACAGGAACCAATCAGATAGAATCAAAAATCAAGCATCAGAGTACTTTTGACAGTTACGGTTTGACTTATACATCCACAAAAATGATTTTATAAATAATAAATCACAAAAAGCTGTGATTTATTTTTTATTTGCAAGGAAACAACCTAGTCAAGTTTGTGTGAAGAAAAAAAATTGCACATTTAATATTTGCTATGGAGCTAAAGATATTTTTCCTGGGTAAACACAAGTAATAATTGACAATAAAACATTCGTATATAGTTTGTACCTGTTGAAATACAGTTATAAGTTTATATAACAGTAACTGTATGGTTCCCTAAAAATTACCCCTCCACACATCCACGTGTGCACACGCACACACACACATACATGCACCCACGCACACATGGTTTACACATATATACACATTTTGACATGGTTAATCATCGAGACATGCTAGATGTACATATACAGAAGTAATTATTTTTTGTTTTTTTTTGTTTTTTTTCATGGAATATTGTAGAAGCATTTGACATGCTCAAACCATGTTTATTAGAAAATTCCACAAAGAAAGTGGCCGAATTGCTAATTGACAATGACAAATGTCTAGGGATATTATTTGTCAAAACAAGTTGTGAACCACGGTCACAAAACTGATAGTTACAATTCAAAGAGCCCTAAAATTACACACAGATTGATCGAGATTTTTTCATCTCTTTTTCATTTCTCTTCATTTCTTTGTGTTTTATATATTAATTAATCTTATGTTTTGAGACATTCATTACTTTTTGTTTTGAGAAAATGGTTGGTTTGATCGTGCTTGAAACTTTATTTTAAATGAAGGTAATTTATAAAATCAAATTCCATACTTCGTAATATTGTCCGTACTTGCTTGGCACCTTGTATAATATTGATGGTGGACAACAGCATCTCTGCTTTCTCGTGTAACCTATCCTTAAAATGCATTCTGAATTACTAAAGAATTAAGATTCCAGGGGAACTAAGTTGTGCTTGGGGAACTTGTGCTGGAAAATTTCATTACAACACAGATGGATTGCAAAAATAGGACAGTATTATTGCATAAACATAACTCACCATTGTAGAGCGACCCTCCTTCAGCATATTCCATTACAAGACAGACCTAAAAAGGAGCATGATCATATTATAATCGGTATAGTAGCATTATTTAACCAATGACTGTTCATGTGCAGTCAATATCCAGATTAAAGTAGGGCTGCACAATTAATTTAATTTTAATTGCGATCACGATATGGGCTGCCAAGATTAATTAAGACGATCCTTAGAGACATTAACATTTAAAAAGCCAGCAATCTATGCATGTCAAATCAAGCACTTTGTCATCCGACCACCAGGGGACAAACGCAAGGTTAAGACTTCATTAAGCTTAAGAAATAACAAGAGAGCAAAAACGGCAGCAGCAGAGAGAAAGGCAGCAGCAAGGCTTGGTTTATCTTTGACACGTCTGCGTTGGTCCACGCATCAAATAATGTTGACAACTGTGCGGTGCCCGCGTGGTCAGATCTTCTGCAACGGCCTACCTTCCACTATTTCTTTACCGCGTGGAAAACATGGCAGACGAAGTACTGATTATGGAACGTCACCAGTACAAACACCTGATTCTGTTGAAAAGACTACCGAGACGTAAATACCGTAAACTTCTGGAGAGCACGCACACTGGGGAGATATGAGTAAAAATAAATAAATAAATAAAAAAAAAACTGGGAAGATTCAGTAGTTGGCTTTCAGTAGTTGACGCTCTCCCGAGATTTCAGCTTTCAATTGCACCTTAAAAGCTTTCAATTGCACCTTAAAAGCCTTTAGATGCAAATGTTACTCACGTTTGCGTGACAAAAGCTCTGCTTTTTAATCACCCTAATATATTATTTATCATTGTGAAATGACGTCGAGTTTCTCAACTGATTCCTTATACAGTGGACCCCCGGGATACAGCGTCCCTGGCTAACGTTTTTTTTTTCATGTTGCGATGTGGAAAAATGAGTTTTTTCATTCCCTCTTTACGGTATTTTACCCGCTTTGCAACAAAAACAATTGTCATGACCCTAGGGGGGGTTAGCTGTATTTGTGTTGCTTTGTCTCCATCTGCAGGAGTTTTTAGGGAATTGCACTTATTTTCTGTTGCGGTCAATCTGCCTCCATACAATGCGTCACTAGAATGCTGGTCAGCTATTGGTCGGCCTCAACGTGTTTCAAAATGGCGGAATGGTAAAGCTTTGTTCTATCGTGAGTGGTTACAAAACCGTATTTATAGAGCATTTTACTGCTTAATTCAAACTTGAATGGATTAGCCATGGGTCCCAAGATTGCTGGTGATGTTAAAAAGAGAAGTAAGAAGATGATTTATATGGAAACGAAGCTGGAGATAATCAAGAAATATAAAGCTGGCCTAGGGCTACCCTTACTAGGGAATGTGTCAGTCAAAGGTCCAGGTTCGTCCCTGGGGCTTTCTCCCTGTGCGACATTCACCTCACCAGGAAGATGTCTGGAGGCACATCCAAACAAGATGCCCGAACCTCCTCAACTGGCTCCTCTCAACGCGGAGGAGTAGCGGCTCGACACTGAGCCCCTCCCAGATGACGGAGCTTCTCACATCTCAAGGGAGTGCACAGACACCATGCAGCAAAAACTGCCGCTTGTATCTGGGATCTCGTTCTTTCGGTCACGAGACACAGTTCATGACCAAAAGGTCTACCTTCAGGTACCTTCAAGTTGTAGACCATATACTGTACATACTGTATATTTACTGCATTTTCTGGACTATAAGCCGCACCGGTATATAAGCCGCAGCAGTAAAATATGAGCAAAAAAAGGATTTTTGTCACGGATAAGCCGCACTGGACTATAAGCCGCAGGTAATAATATGAGATATTTATGCAAAAAGATAGTACATGGAAGTTTATATGTGTGTGTGTGTGTGTGTGTGTGTGTGTGTGTATATATATATATATATATATATATATATATATATATATATATATACATTTTTTTTTTTTTTTTTTTTTTTTGTTATTTAATTATTCTGTAACTGTCTGCCAATAGCAAAATTCTCTCTTTAATAGACTAAAGATGACTTCATGTTTAGTCCTAACGTATTTATAGAAAATGAGTAGATGGATATTTTCAACGCTAACAGAATACTGTTAATTAAATAGCAGTTCAAAATCAAAATCAATACTTCAATAGCATATTTTTTTACCTCCCTTCGTTTGATAGATTATTTTAGTGAACATAAAAACACATTCCACATAATTCATATATACAATCATAAGTACATAAATAAAATCATATATTGTGTACGTATATAACATTTACACGTCACAAATTTACCTAAAATTTTATACATTCTCTTATCCAATTTAGACATACATATATTTGTAATAATATATTTTTACAACTTAAAACTTTGCGCACAGCCATTGATTAACATCTTTTCATTTCTATTTCATAGTTGTTCCATAGATGGAAACCTCGAACAAAGACACATATTTGCTTGCTGGTGGCTAGCAAAAAAATATATATTAAAAAACAACAGATAAGCCGCACTGGACTATAAGCCGCAGAGCTCAAATCATGAGGAAAAAGTCGCGGCTTATAGTCCGAAAAATACGTACTTCGACATTTACTAATGTCTGTTGTTGGTTTTTGGTCACATCTCGTAAATGGAGTTTGACTCTTGGGACTTAATTTGTCCTTTTAACTGCGCATTTTTTGGGACTCAAAACATTACTGTCGGGATCCAAAGTTGTTTTTAGTATTGCAAGTCCTGGGGACACAACAGTTTTCAGAGGTAAAATGAGACCTGACATCTGTTATTGGTTTTTGCGCACGCCTTGTAAATGCAGTTTGAACCTTGGATTTAATTTGTCCTTTTTACGGCGCAGTTTTTGGGAGTCCAATCATTTCTGTCGGAATCCATAGTTTTTCAGAGGTAAAATGAGCACTGTATTTTAGTGCTCATTTTAGCTCTGGAAACTGTTGCACTAACACAGAAGTTGATTTGTCATGTGTGCTATTTAGCAGCTGCTGTGCATGTCTCCCTCCCTCATTCCACAAGATGATCGTGACTGGTAGGATTTAGCTGTCACTCAAAGTTAAACTTGAAAGTGGGAAAGTGTTTTGGATGGTTGGTGCTTTACATGTAACACAAGTGTGACAAGTTGACTGATACCGTCCTAATTTTTGCTGTTAATATCGTGAATATTTACATTACGAAGACAATACAATAACACAAATCGCACTGCCCTAGCTCTTTATGCCGCGCTCAGATGGAGCACAAAGAGCAGACGGTTTTGTATTGTAGTAAATGGAGTTCGCGCGACGGGCGCAATGATGCATCTAGAGACGCGATGGGCGCGATTGAGCGATGTGCGGCGCGGAATTACGCGTGACACGAGAAGTAAAAAAAAAATGTAACTCTTTTTTGCATCTCGCGCCGCGATAGCCAATCAACATCGGGAACGTTCAACGTCTCATGCAGGGGGCAGGAATGAATCATGGCAGCCACTTTGCAGTCACCGTGAACTATCCAACACGGCCAGCTAAGCTTTCAAGACAAAACGGAGACAACCAAGAGCACTCAAATGGCTTATAGAATGGCGGAAGGGAGAACTTGGGACAACTGGTATGTGCAGTGTTTGCTTCCTTTTTTAACAGTTTTTGAACCGCAGTTACTGTGCTAAGGTAACGATAGTGCAGCATTGACAGCTCAGTATTTAGCACGGTATCGGCCACTTGATTGTGACATTGAAACTTTTTTTTGGCAGACGAGTATTGCCACAAAGCGAGGGACACGCAGTCTAAAAAAGAATAAAGTTGCTGTGGGAGAAAATATTGTCTCTGCTACATCCCAGAAAAGTGAAAGTTCTCAGAAATGCTCGTGTTTCCGGATCTACCATGAAGTGCACAGCAAGCTCGCTCTACTCCCCTCCCCTCTTGCGACAAAAAAAAAAAAAAAGTGGACAAAAAGTACAACAGTGACAGAAAGCCCCGCGACTGAACGTAGCGACACGAATTTTTGCATTTGATGTTCACGCAGCATTACACACTTTTCTCCTCCCAGGCCAATAGCCTGCTCCTACGGCATGGGAATTGTAGTTCCGGGCTCATTTCCCCGTGAGATAGCATCACCTTTGCTCAGTTCAGCTTGCCATTGATGCGTGCTTGCATCAATCAAACATCCTCTTTTGGTTGGGGGTTCAGTGAAAAAAGTCTTTCGGACCAGAATGAAAAATGGCCAATTGATAATATAACCAATGACCACAATTACATTATGCAATATAAACAAAACTGTTAACTTACTGGATTACTGCAGGAGCCATACAACTTGACAATATTAGGGTGATTTACACGTGAAAGTTGCCGGAGCTGCAGACAAAGGGACACATGAATACTCAACTAAGTTACAAGTACAGTATAAATGTATGCTCAAGCTACACTAACAATCACTATTACAAATACTGTAAGGAAATTTATAAAACATAAAAATAAAATAGTAAATACTATACAAATAAATGAGAACATGATCATGCATTACTGGAACAAAACAAGAGTAATACATAAGAAACATGTAAAATATTAGACGGTATTATAAATAACAGCTTCAAAAAAATTAACTATCTAAATTATTTTCTAAATGACAAAAACATTGTCATTGATAAAATAAAAAATATAACAAATGGATACTTTATTTATGTAGATAATACCTCAGTTAATAAAATCAAGAAGCAAAAATAAAATACGAAATAAATTAATGTATTGGGAATAACCCATTAACTGTGTTCCTTCGTGATGTAAACCATAGAGAAATATTGAATGTT